>NW_012267458.1:1786433-1823933 GCF_000151885.1 Dipodomys ordii
AGGGGCTAACAATGTTCAAGAGGAAGTGTACTCATTACCTCACTCATGTAACTGTAACCCTCTGTATAGTATCTTTACAATAAAAAAAAAATGTCTGATGGAATAGGAATTCGATAAGTATCCTATTGCTGTATTAAAAAAAAACTAGAGTAGAAAATGCTATCTCCTTTTTGAAGCCATGGACATTGTAGTTACCTGGTAAATTTAGTAAAAATAAAGCAAATTCAAATACACAGGAAATGTTGGTCTACAGGAAATTTTGGTCCATTTCCTTATTTGTTTCTTACATAATCCTCTATCTTGATGGTCTTGAAGATTTAAGACATGTAAGATTTCCCTGGTAGATGTATGGAGCTAGTTAGAGAGTTATAAACCACTTGCTCATTAGATAATTCTCAGTGCAAAGAGATAATTCTCAGTGTAAAATTACTCAGTGTAAATAGCTTCTATTTGTTTGGGACCCAAAATATATCGTTACGTTTGGGTGTTTGTTTTTTTTTGTCGGTTGTGGGGGCTGAACTCTGGGCCTGGGCACTGTCCCTCAGCTCTTCAGCTCAAGGCAAGCATCCTGCCACTTAAGCCACAGCGCCACTTCCGACTTTCTCTGCTTATGTGGTGCTGAGGAATCAAACCCAGGACCTAGTGCATGTGAGACAAGCACTCTACCACTGAGCCACCTTCCCAGCTCCGGTTACACATTTTTTTGCATTGATTATTCTTGAGATAAGTTCTTGCTCCTCATTCAGCCATGCTACAAATCACCTAGTTCTGGCTTCCCACTGTAGCTATGATGGGCAAGCACCATCACACACAGATTCTTTGCATTGAGGTGGACTTCCTAGAGCTTTCCTGCCTGGGCTGGCTTGAAACCATGATCTTACAAATCTCAGCCTCCCTGGGAGCTTGGGGAATGACAGAGTTTTCCCATCACACTCGGTTATGAGTTATGAAGGGATGGCATGCACTTTTCTGGTCTCCAACTGTTTCCCACCCATTCTCAGCTTCCCAAGTAACTGGGATTACAGGTGTAAACCATCAGTACCCACTGCATCACTTTCATTTCATTTTATATATTTCATATATTTGTATTTTCTTTAAGTAGTTGTACCAAGGGGTGACCATTCAACAGAGCAGTTTATGAATACATTGCCTCTTGATCAATGTCACCCCTTTCAACATGCTCACCCACCCCTCCCAACCCAGCCCTTCCCTCACTTTTAATTTTTTAGCTTATGCATTGAATTTTTGCCATGTAACAAAGCAATTTATGTATACCACCCATCTTGATCTGTGTCATTTCTTCAATGTCTTCACCCCTTCCTTTATTTTTCTCAGTTCTGAGGCATGCATAATGCACTCTTGCCTGCATTCTACTCATTTCCTCCATTCATTTTTTTCTTCTACCCCTCTCTTCTTGCCCCCTCCCCCGCAAGTACTCATTTCCTTTAGTTAGACTTTGACTTCATCTTTCTAAGGAATTATAATAATTGGATTATTCATAAATTCAATTATATTTCAGTTAATTCATTTATAACCACTTGGGTGCTACCCAGTGCACTTACTCCTAGTTTTATAGGCACATTTTCATTCCACTAATGAGGGAAACTATGCAAGCTGTGTTTCTCTGGGTCTGATGTATTTAACATAATCTTCTCCAGGTCTTTCCATTTCCTTATAAATGGCTCAATGTCATTCTTTCTGATGGGTGAGTACAATTTAATTGTGTATATATACCATATTTTCTTGATCTATTTGTCCATTGAGGATCATCTGAGCTGATTTCATATCTTGGTTATGGTAAATAATACTGCAATAAACATGGTTGTACTGGTGGCTTTGAACACTGTTGTGTTCTATTGGATAAACGTCCAGGAATGGAATTGCTTGGTCATAGGGTTGGTTCTCTTTCTTTCTTTCTTTCTTTCTTTCTTTCTTTCTTTCTTTCTTTCTTTCTTTCTTTCTTTCTTTCTTTTTTTGGCCAGTCCTAGGCATTGACCTCTGGGTCTAGGTGTTGTCACTGAGCTCCTTTTGTTCTGTTCAAGGCTAGCACTCTTCCATTTGAGCCACAGTGCTGCTTCCAGCTTTTACTGATTCATTGGAGATAAAGAGTCTCATGGACTTTCCTGCCAGGGCTAGCTTCGAACTGCTATCCTCAGATCTCAGCTATAATCCATAGCAAGGATTATAGGCATGAGCCACTGGTGCCAGGCTATGATTAAGTTTTTGAGGACTCTCCATACTGCTTTCTAGAGTTGTTGAACAAATTTATATTCCCATTAACAGTGTAATAGAGTTCTCTTTGGTCACATCCACACCAGCATTTGCTATTGTTGGTTTTCATGAAGATGGCCATTCTAACTGGGGTGAGATAGAATTATGGTGGTGTTTTGATTTGCATTTCTTTTATAGCCAGAGATGTTGAACATTTCTGCATGGCAAAAGACATGAGTAACAAGATAAATAGAATGGAAGGCGAATTTTACCAGTTATCCATCTGACAAGGGACTAATATCCAAAATATACTTAGAGCTTAAAAATTTGAACCCACAAAAAATAAACCCACATAGAAACAATATCCCAACTAATAAGGGGGCTAATGACTTAAAGAGAAACTTCTCAGAAGAAGTAAGTGTGGCCAATAGACACATGAAAAAAATGATCACTTCCATTTTAAAGAAAAAAGAAAAGGCCAAATGCCATAACGGCTAAGCTGGGGACTGGTTTCGCCCTATTGTTGAGGGAGATCAGGGCAGCTAGAGCAAAGAGTATGAGCATGAAAAAAAGCACTAGGGCCTGAGAAAGTTGAGTTGAGGAGAAAGGAGTTGAGTCAGACAAATAAACAGTAGAAAAACAGGTCAAAATGGTATCTAATTAAGAAAATTTTTTATGACTTGGACATATCAATCCCTTAAATAACTAGTACTTCAGATGGCTTTTCAGGAAAACCCTTTAGAATCCAAACAAGATGGTTCAAAACCAGCATTTCAAGAGCAGACATCCACAGGAGTTAGGTTCTCCTGTCACAGACCGTTTTTGTTGTTGTTGTTGTCACTGTTCAAAATTCCCTGCATGGAGCATGACAAAGAAACTTGTGATCTGGGAGGAGGCATAGAGACTATTACAAAGAATCACAGGGCTACTATCCAATCAACCAGCAATCTCTCCTTTCTCCCATCCTGGGTATTGACCCATCAGCGAGGAATATCTGAGCCTGTAACTCCTGGATGGTTTGTTGGTCCACCCCAGAATTAAGCTATACACTTTGATTTGGTTTTGTTTGCAAAGAAAAAGGACAAAAAAAATTGCATTGGCTTCTTTAGCTCTGGGCTGGCCTGGAGTCCTTGCTCAGTGTCATGAGTGTTTGAGAGTAGAGTGGGGTATAATGGTGGAGCAAGAAGGCACGTGCTTGTTTTCTCTTCCTTAGCTAGGCAAATAACTAAAGTAGATGGATGCATGCTAGGCAAAATGGGTCTTTACCCAATCTCTAGACTCGTGCACATGTTGGTATCATCTATAGAAGGTGACAGTCTACCAATTTGCGCTCACACATGAACATCAGGTATGCCTTCCTCGTTCAGTCAAAACTACTTTATCCTGACTTACTGTCTAGATCCCTGGATTTACTCGTCATCTAATTTAGCAAGTTTCCCCAATCTGCCCTAAAGTATTTTTGTATTTTTTGCGGGGGGTTGTTTAGAATTCTAAACAGCATCAATTGCTCCCTAGACACCAGAACTGTTTCAGTTAGTTTAAGAAGAAGCTTGGGTGCTGGAGGTTATCATTTATCCTTCTGGATTCACATCTGTTGCTCTATCTAATTTTTAGGACTGTTCCTATCTGTGCTTCCATTGTTACCCTATTCCTCTCCCTATGAGCTTTGTCTAATTGAGTTCTTCAGTTCCTCCCCCTGCCATGAAGCTTTGTTCTCTACATCATAAAAGAGAAACTGGTAGAAATAGCCTACTTTTCACCTTGCTCTAAAGACAGAGTTGTTTATAGTCTTATCATCTGTTACTTTTTCTTCATGTAAAAGTTGTTCGTGATAAGGCAAGAGTTCTTTGCTTTAATTATTGTTTAGATTTTTTGCTGCATTTCTTTTTCAAAGCCTAGTTCTTGCTTGGGTGTGAATATGAGAGTATGTGTGCATATGTGTGTGTGTGTGTGTGTCTGTCTGTGTGCCTAACTAGGACTTGAACACAGGGCCTCACCTCTCACTTAGCTTTACCCTCAAGTTGGTGTTCTACCACTTGAGCCACACCTCTACTTCCACCTTCTAATATTAGAGACAAGAGTCTCCCAGACTTCCCTGCTGGGGCAAGGCTTGATCCTCAGATCTCAGACTATGATTACAGGGATAAGCTCACTAAAATCTAGATTCTTAAAAGATATTTTACACCTCTTGCCATAAAGCATCCAAACACATTTTAAATAATGTAAAAGTTTGAAAACTCAGGTAGCTTTATTACCTTTTGTAATATCCTCTTGCCTCTGTCCCTCAATTTTAAGATAATGCTATATCATCACATAGAAGCCTTCTGTGAAATCAGAGTTCAGAATCTTCTTGGAAAAAAGAAAAGTAATTGTACTATCTGAACACTACAGTGATTGTTAGAAGAAGCTATTAACAAGTTTGCCCATCTGGCTTAATTAAAATATTAATTTTATTTATGATAACAGAAAATTATAGAAACATCATGATAAAATGCATTATCATATTTCTAGTATTTTACATACACATATAGATTGTGTGTGTGTGTGTGTGTGTGTGTGTGTGTGTGTGGTGAACCATGAACCTGGGGTTTAAATTTAGGGCACTGTCCCTGAGCTTCTTTGCTCAAGACTAATGCTCTACCACTTGAGCCACACCTCCACTTCTAGCCTTTTTGGTGGTTACTTGAAGATAAGAACCTCACAAGACTTTCCTGCCCAGGCTGACTTTGAGCTGCGATCCTCAATTCTCGGCTTCCTGAGTATCTAAGATTATAGGTGTGATAGCATCCAACTATATGTACACTTTTATAAAAGTAAACATATAGCATAACACTTTGAGCTAGCCAAAGAGGTCGCTGTTGGATTTCCCATGACCATTGTTGACACGGTTTAGACATGTTTATGAATACATACTCTAGAAGGTCCAGATAAGTAACAATTCCTACAGACACAGTAAGTCTCCCTGAGCTCCTGCATGGGAGCCCATGACTGGGTGTGATAGGAAAATCTTGCAGCTGTGCCCTAACTCCTCGATACAACTTCCTTACAAAAACGTTGGAGACAATGAGACTTCCTGAGCAGCATGCTAGAGATCTTGGCATGGGCTAAGAGATGCAAAGCAGTCTTAGGAAATGAAAGAGGTGAGTGACGAGGCCAGTCCTCCTCCTCAATGACTGACCACCGCCTCTGGGCTAGATAATTTGGAATCAAGTGCAGCTATGTGAACTGGTTAAATAAAGTCCGCACCATGGGGTTCCAGAACAGGGCTGTGAAGTGTTGGATATGAAAAAGCTTGTGAAAAGATACACATATATTTTTAAAAAAATGGAGGCAGACAGAAATGTACTGTAATCCTAGCTACTCAGGAGGCTGAGATCTGAGGATCATGGTTGAAAGTCAGCCCGGGCAGGAAAGGCCCTGAAATGCTCATCTCCAATAAACCAGCGGAAAACTGGAAGTGGTGCCATGGCTCAAGTGGTAGAACACTAGCTTTGAGCTGAAGAGCTGAGGGACAGCACTCAGGCCCAGAGTTCAAGCCCCATGACCAACCCCCCCCCAAAAAAAATGTACTAGTTAGCTAATTACATATATATATAAAACTTTATATATTACTTATAATTATTATTGTATATCATATAACAATATAAATGTTATGTTAATTATGTTATATATGTTATATATAATATATAATATAATATATAAATATTACATGACACAATATTTAATATAAATAACACAAAATAGAATATATTATATAACATATAATATTTTGCTATATACATATGTAATATAGTATACTAATATATTAATACAATTATTAATTATATTAATAGTAATATAGTGCATTGATGTGTTTATTTGTAATATAATATGTATTAGAATAATATAATTACATAATATTAAATATTCTAAAATTATAATTATATAGAAGTATATATATAAAATATATCCAAGAGAACATTTGTGCATAGTGCTAACATGACTATGAATCTTTCAGATGAAATAAGCCCATAATATTACAGGTTTCTAAAATTAGGTCTCCAAGATACACAATACACATGGAATAGTTATTAAAGCAAATGACATTCTATTCTTACTTGGAGTAATATCTCTTTTGGTTAACACATAGTTTTAAAGGTGAATTTCCAGAGTTTTTCTTACCTCCACAAAGACAAAGCAGGGGAAGATGGTGTTGCTCTTCTGTTCTTGGCTTTGGTGGTTTGGAAACATACTTTCCTGTTGGCAGAAGAGGAAAGAATACAATGATTTGCAACATCCAGCCTGTACTTAGCTTCACAATCTGTGGAACAATACCTTCTCATTAGAAAGCTAATTGTGTCTTTGCCAGATACTGCCATCTTACCTCCTGGGTTGTTGTTTAGAATGGCAGAATGTCAATACTTTCCACCTGAATCCTGTCTCACATCTGTAAGAATACTACATTTTGGAACATTGCCTCTGGTTAGAAAGAGCCTATCAGATTTTTCCACTTCCATGCTATGGTAGGTCAAATCAGAGAGTTAGCATGGGGCTCTATGTGCTAGAGACATTAGCATTATGGTTGGAAACGAAGCATTCGAATCCCTGGATACCAGAAACTCTGCATCATCACCTGCTGTTCTGTGCCTGCCATTCCCACTACCCTGTCAGAATATTAAACAATTCCTCTGATGACTTCTTATCAATAAAGTGTACTCAAATCCCTAAGCATATGGTGAGGGAGGAAGAGTATGAATTCTGAGATCAGCAGATTCTTCCATTCCAAAGTTATTACTACTCTATTGTCTGAAAGGGTTAAAAACAAAACCACTTAATATGAAAACCACTTGATTAGGTGGGCACGGGTAAAGAAAGTGAAATTACATATTCAAAATTATACCCATTAATATTTTGCTTAGGTCCTCCTGTGAAAACAAATACACAAATAAATTCCTCAATCCTATCTCACGCGGTCAAATAGGCAAAAATGAGAAGACTTTATAAAGTTTAGGTTAGATGGATGTATGGTATGATGAGACTGATAGGTGAAAATAAAGATGCACCTATAATTCATTAAAGCACACAGTGTTTTAGAAAGGAGGGAGGGTTTCTGAACCTTTTTGCAAAGACCTTTGGTCTGAGAATAAAGGAATGTTCATTGAAAAAAATGTTAATTATGAATGAGTTCTGCTGTAAAAGATGAATGCTGATGGACAGCAATGTAAAGTAAATGACGTAAGCTCCCCCAAATGTAAAATAAAGTAGTAATACAGCATATAGTACATATGTATATAGGTATACACATATATATGTATATATATAAATGTGAACATATGTGTATCTTTTGCAGTCATAATACAGTCAATACTGGGCTCCAGTGACCCATATTTCAAGTTCAGTTGCTGTAAACATGAGGCCAGCCTCCTTACTGAGAGGAGCAAATCACCTCTCTGCCTCACAGTTCAGTAGTTTTGGTAGTATCTCCTTCCTGGGAATATTTGGGAATTCCACTCGAGAATTGAGTTGTCATAATGGGTGCCCCGTTATTGGCAATTAGGGACTATAACAGGGATGGTGTCTATCCTGCAATGCCCCAAAAGCTCTGCTCACAGCAAACAACTGTAACTACATCTCCTGCTTCATTTTCTAGGGTCCCACTGGCTTACACTTGCCTTATATCTACGAGTTGCAGTTCAGTGCTAATAATAACAAAAAAAAAAGTACCAGAAATGATGTCAAAAGCTGAGTCATTTAAAGAAAGTTATTGTGGGTAAGGGAGCTCAAAGGGAGTCAAAACATTGCTTCAGTTATGAAACATTTACTCACATAGAAGGTTCTGTGGACCACAGAGATCATTTTCCTACTTCATATTTCATTTGAAATGTTTCCGTTCATTGGATGGGGGCAGTAATGCAGTTACAGAAAACACAAAAAAAAAAGAGAAAGAAAAACTTTTATAGCAACTATGGAATATTTGAAAGTCTTAAGCTTTATATTTAGTGTTATAATGGCTAATGTAAATGTGAACCTGTGTATTTTAAAATGTGTGGTTAGTTAATATAATGTTAAATATAAAGATTTAAGGCTCTTGAAGGGAACTAAGTATGATGTTGATCAACAGAAGAGGAAAATCAAGGTGGATGTTATCCTGGTTAAAATCCAAATATGCATGGCTGAAACTTTCTGGTACAATTAATACATAGTAAAAATAAATAAATAATGGAACTGTAAAACAGGCTCCGTTATGTGGGTGGGTATGAGCCACAGTGAGAAGAAGAAGGTATCTGAGAATGAATATAGGCAATGTACTTAATTTGCATATGTGAAATTGGAACAATGAAACCTATTGAAACTCGTTTTAGAAAGAAAGGGAATAAAGAGAGAATGACAGAAGGGGTGAATTTGACCAGGATGCCTTGCACACATACATAGAAATATCACCATGTAGTCCCTCCTTGTACAACTAAATGTATGCTAATAAAAATCATTGTAAAAAAAAGTATATTCTACAAAATTAAGAAGAGTGAAGTGGATTGGGAAGAGATGGGTGAGAATATGGAAAGGGGTGACATTGATCAAGATATACTGTATTCATAACCTGTCTTGTTAAATGGCAACTCCTTTGGATAACTGAAGAGAATAATTTTAAAAATGGAATAAGCAATACAATTCCTACTATAAAAAATAATAAAAATTCCTGCTACCAAAAGAAATTGAAGACTCATGATATAAAATCTTATTGAATTTCTACACATAAAATTTACGTAAGACTTCAGCTGGCTATATTGACCTAGTGAGATGTATATCAACGTGATAGCAATGTTGAATGATGTTGAATTTTAATACGAAAAATTCACTCAATACTATGCAAAAATAACTAAGAGGCAGATCAATGAAGGCCTAGACTGTGACTAAACATTTTTAAAGTGAAACTTTGTAAAGGCAAAATTAAAAGTAAATAAACAAACATCTTTTCACCTCTAAAGATGCGTTTTACTTTAGAACTTTGTGATGAGAAATCTGAAATGAAAATCATAAATTCAAGCTATTTATTTATTTATTTGCTTGGAGGTGCACCCATTCCTCAATTTTTCTCCGACTCTTTCTCCCTAGACTTGGGGAAAAAAATGAAGAAAGCTGTAGAAGTAGGCTAGCAAAAACTGATCCATTCATCCATCTTTTGACCGGAAGTAGATACTGTTGACATGGGGGGTGGGGGGAATAGCTGGGCTTTCAATTCCCTTGTCTGCATCTCACTCAAGAAAGCCAAATAGTTCGTGGCAGGAAGAGCAGGCATGAGGCGGGCAGCTTTGTTGAAGATGGAAAGAGTCTGAACTTCCCTGCAAAGAACTTTGACTGGTGTAAAGAGTTGATCATGACTGTTTCTACCCTGAAAGATGAGTCCTAGTTACCAGTGATGAAACGTTAAGTAAACTAGCGAAGTAAAACAAGAGCCTCAAAATGGTAAGATGAGTTGGAGGACCCGGAGGACTTCAACTCTTGCTTCAGTTGTGTGTAGTAAAGCCCTTCCACACTGCAAGCATCATAGCCAGTGATACCCAGGGAAGCCATTTCCCTGCTCCCCTCCCTCCTTCTCCCCCAAAGTAACATATATAGGATGTGGAATATAAAAAATACAAGGAATGAGTAAGGAAAATACTATAAGAATACACATTTCAAATCATTTTGGTTTTGGTACGTGGTGTCAGAATGTGAAGATATAATTCTTTGGCTTTGGAAAGCCAACACCAAGTCTAAGTTCTGTACAATAATTTATCATACTGCATTTAAAATTGCTTTATTTTTGCCTTTTGAAAAAAAATTCCATGCAAGTCACCAGTTTAAGATTGAGTAATTGGATTTTATGCGCAGTACTGAGGCTTACACTCAAGGCCCGGACACTCTTTCAGCTTTTCCCTTACAGCTGGTATTCCACTTCTGGCTTTTTGGTGGCTAATTGTATATAAGAGTCCCATGGACCTTCATGTCCACGCTAACTTCAAACCTGGATCCTCAGATCTCAGCCTCCTGAATAGCTAGGATTACAGGCATGAGCCATTGGTGCCTGGCTTCCAGTTTAAGATTTAAATAAGGCAGGATCTCAATAGAACTACAGCAGGGTAGCAATGAGTGAGCTAGTGTTAAAGGACTATGTTACCTCCTGTATATAATAATTTATATGCTGCCTTATTGCTGTTCTTTATAATAAACCAAAATAAATTTCTGCTTTTGTTGAAATACTTTTCAGAAATGTCTCCTGCTGATTTGACTCATTTAATATAGTCTGTTAGAAGGTTCATGTCTAAATAATCCTATACTTGTTATTTGAGAGCCAGGAATCTGAACTCAATTGTTCCTTCATTCTACTTCTGTGCAGCCAATTCAGATTCATCCACAACTTCTTTGAAGTCTGGTTCCTTTGCCCTTACCAATGGATCTAATGACCCACTTTTAATGAATGGGATATGACGAAAGTGATGGGTATGACTCTGGAGGCGAGGACATAAAAGCACTTTGGTTCTCTGCTTGCTCACTCATGAGCCCTTACACTGTTGGGTCAGGAAAAAGATAGCTCCCACGCCGTAAGAAGAGACACCATGGGCAAGGAACTTTGGCTGCATCAGTCTGTGGAAATTTCTTAAGGCAGCCACCACATATAAATATGACAGATGGTAGTGAACAAGGCATTAGAGTCTCAGATGCTTCTTCAAATGCACTCATCATTTAATTGTGCAAAATTGGATGTAGCTGGTATCTGGGTAAAAGATTTTGGTAAGATTATCAGGGGTTTGGAAGTCTTTCAAACTATTACTATAGTTTTGGAAACGTTTCTTTATGCTAGAAAGTAGATTGAAAAGAATGGAAGAATTATTTAAACTATTTGAATATAAATTATTTTAGAAGTCAGGGGAAATGTAAAATTTATTTCACATGGAAAGTACCATACACAGAAAAATCTGCTTAACTTTCCTATGGCTTAACTATAACAAATTTATATTCTAGAGTCATTTTCCTTATGAGTGCAAATGGAATGCTAATGTTATTATTAGTCTAGAAAAGCATAATTAAGAGGGTAAACCTGCTGCTTTTTCTGTCCCTCCAACCAAATAATGAATCCCATTAGAAAAGCAGAAATTTGCTTAATTTCATTAGATCTATTAATCAATGTAAAAAAATAAAAAGGAAGGGCATGGACAATATTACCATTTTTGTAAGTTGTTTCCTAAAGTATATTATAACAGCAGAACAAATCTTATTTTAAGGAAAATTTCATATGATTGGGTTGTACCAATGTGAATCTATGATAACCAAAGATTCCTACAATAATATTTTACATTCTACTAGCAATATATGCTGGTTTAGTACCCTATTCTACATTTATTGATTTCCATTTATTGTTCCTTTGTGCACTAAGTATTGCATAAATATAAACAAATCCTCCTCAAGAAAATAACTGCATTAACTGTTGATTTCAACTTCTATTGAAGAACTTCACACAAAAAATAACAAAATTAATAGCTCCAATAAACATCTATACTCTGGAGTACTATCATAATGAGTTATGTCAAATTTCTGTTAGTATTTGTCTCTGCTATCTTCACAGTCATATTTATTTAAATGGTAGTGTCTATGCTGCATTTTCTTGGAGAGAAGGAGAGAACTCAATAATATAAAAAAAGAAACCTGTTTTCTTGTTCATCAAAATCTCATCTTGAATTCCTTTTAATCATAAGGTTTCTGAAGGTCTAAAATAATGTAAATAAGCATGCCAACTTTCTAGAAGGTGAGGGAGCTGTATATAAATCCTTCTGATGTTATGTGAGTCCTTAAATACAATAATTTTTTAAACTGACCAACCCAAGGAAAAGGTAATTCCTTTTTACTTTATCAATTTTGAAAATAGAGGTGCATTACTAGGATATTCCTCATCTGATGCATTAGATAACAAAAATCATGCTACCTTAAATTTAAAAAAGAAGGAATCATATGCCCTCCTAAAGTGACAGTGTAGGTGTAGTAGCCTAGAAATGTTGCCCACGGCTGAAGACCCAGACTCTCTCTGTCACATGACTTTTCCATCCCTGTGTGTCTCCTCCATTTATGCAGTTGCTATGTGCATTTTCAACATGGCTGCTTTAGATATCAGATGAAAGAAGAAGGGCTTCTATGTGATTTTTTTTCCCGCTTCCTTTGTATGTTCTTCCTCCTATGGTATATCCCTGTTGCCACTGCATTTGATTTTGGTACCCTGTATCTTGTCTATATATTTATCTAATTTTGGGAGAGTAAGAGAAATAACAAAATGCTGAAACAAGGACACAGGATGACCCATTGCAACAATAATACTCACAAGACACAGTGTTAGAAATGAACTTTACAACTTTAGGGAGGGGAAGGAATGGGGGAGGAGGGAAGGAAGGGATAGTAGAAGAAAAACAATGGAGTGGGTAACAATGCTCAACAAGAAATGTACTCATTACCTTACTGATGTAACTGTAACCCCTCTGTACAGCATCTTTACGAGAAGATAAAATTTTAAAAAAGAAATGTCATTACTTATGTAACTGTAACCTCAGCTTTACAATAAAAAAAATTAAATTAAAAAGGAAGGGCTGGATAGAGTATGCTTTTACATTGTAAGGAAATATGTACATCACTTCAAGACTGACCAGAACATTCAAAAGACTAGAGCAAGCTCCACGGGAGACTGAAATCTATTTACAAATGAAAGAAGCTAGGGCTGAGGTAAGATAGGGTGTATGAGTAATCTCTGCCACCAGAAAGAATAGATAGATTTCTCTTCCTTTTATAATTCGGACCCTAGGAATTCAATAAACATCCTGTTGGACACCCAAACCACTTCTTTAGGCTTTGTGAGAAAATTCAATAGTCCACTCAACAAAAGTAGAACAGCCAGCGTGGCTAATATCCAGTACAATGCATGTGCTAGATACTTTCCAATGAATACAAAAGCATCACAGCCATTTGTTTTCTTCACTGGGAATGCAAATTGTGAAATGAACTTAGATGACATCACTTTGTACCCAAAAACAAAGCACCATTGGCTGGCTGGTCCTGGCCACTTTAGCTTTCTAAACTGGACTAAGGTCCATTCCTCTCATGGTATGTCTGTTATGGCAGTCTGAATTCACAGTTGTTAATAGATTTTCAATTTCTATTTTATCAATTAAAAATATTTGTTTTGCTGGCCTTGGTGCCTTACGCCTGTAATCGTACTACTCAGGAGACTGAGATTTGAGCATCGTGGTTCCAAACCAGCCCAGGCAGAAAAGTCCATGAGACTCGATCTCCATTAAACTGTTCAAAAAAAGCTGGAAGTGGATCTGTGGTTCAGGGGGAAGAGTACTAGGCCTGAGCAAAAATGCTCAAGGACAGCACCCAGGCCCCTGAGTTCAAGCCCTAGGACTGGCAAAGGAAAGAAAAGAAAAGTGTTGTGTTTAATTTGTTTTTTTAAATTATTGATGTCAAATAATTGTACAAAGGGATTTCAATTTAATGCATCCAATGTGTCTGTACAGTGCATCTCGATCGGTGTCACCCTTTTTATCATTCTTCTTCACCATCTACCCAATTCCCACTCATCATTTGTTCTCTATAAAGAAGTGCAAAAAAAGGAAATAAAATACTGCATAACTTTATCATCCAAAGACCGTTACTTATTAGCATTTGTTTCTAGACTTCATCAATATACATAAATGCCAAACTACAACTTTTATTGTTTATTATCTTCACCCTATGCTACTTTAGCAGCTATATATAATTTAGGATTCTAGGAGAAATGTTCTGTATATACAATTGGAGATTATATAATCATACAATAACAGACTTGGTTGGATGTCTTGGTATCTGCTTCCTATGTATTTTTTCACAGTCCCATCCCAAATATCCATGGCAATATGTCACCTTGGTTCGGATGCTTAAAATGTTCATGACTTTGCCTATGTTTCTAGTGAATTCAATATATAAATTAAAGTCCTTTAGGCTCTTAGCTCCTGTTGCTGGCCTGTGTGTCTGCTGATGAGGATGAGATCCACATATTCTCCATCCAGAAGTAGCATCTCTGGTATATTCCAGAAAAAAAAAAAACAGAGAATTTTACCCTCTTACCTTTTAATAGGAAAATCAGTTGTTCATTAGAGATGTCTCTGATCATATCTCCATGGATGTAAAGTTTTGCAAAAGAGGATGTTCTGAGAAATTCTCTTCTTATTCTTGTGTATTAGCTGAAAAACACATTGTCATTTCTATTTCTCAGTCCTCTGTGGTCAATTTTATTCTATTCTAAAATGTTTTCATAAGTTTCGGGGTCTTCTATTGCTAGTTACCAGAAAGAAAAGAAGAAAGAGAAGGAAGGAAGGAAGGAGGGAAGGAAGGAAGAAAGGAAGGAAGGAAGGAAAGAAGAAAGGAAGGAAGGAAGAAGGGCCTTTGTAAAACTGTACTGCTTGTTACTTTTAATCTGGGCTTTTTCTAGAAATACTTTGCAATGGGATATCTGGCCACAGTATTTGATTTTTTATAACTCATAACTCTCTTTTCTATTTTTATACTTTTTCCTACATGTTATACATCATGAAGTATTGTCTTTTGTCCCCTGTAGAATGTTTGTGTAGCAGAAATAGTATACTGACACCACATGGTGCAAACATTATAACATCCTTTCCTATTTACACATACATGGGAAATTAGCTATTTAAATTTCCCAAGCAACATAATCTGTCACCAACGCATGTTATGTAATTGTCTACCACAGCTATAGCATCTCCTACTTAGAATTAGCTAAGATCCAATCTTCAGCAATTCATAGTAGAGCTTGCCAAGTGAATGTAAGGATAATGAAGCGACTTTAAATGCCATAAAAAATGAAATGAAATATGAACAAATTAAATCTCCCTTTCAGGCCATAAACAGCAGAATTAAAACCATAGAAAGACAATGGTTAAGGGGGAAAATGTTGACCCCAGTTTTGACATGCAGAAATAAAAATGATTGGAGATAAGAGTAGATATATAAGACTGAAAATGAATATAATTTATTAAATTAAATATTTGTTACATGTATTACATTTCTTTCTTCAAAAGGGAAATAGATTCAAGTTCAGGGCCCCAACCTCTTGTTTTGGATAGAAGTCTTTTCCAAGAAATGGTATAAAAATCTAGTCAATGCTGCCATTTCTTAGAAGCAACTGCAACCACAAGTATGTCTCTGGTTTCTTCCCATTGCCTGTGGTAGAGCTTTTACCACACACAGGACTGTGACAGAGCAACTGCTCAGTGTAGAAGGGAAGTGTAGAGGGAAATCCAGAACAGCTCACCTGAGCAACTGCCACCAGTGCTTTCTTTTCTTTTCAAACAGGTTTTGTGTGTGTGTGTGTGTGTTCTAGAATCCTTTTTTCTTACTAATGGAGAAACAAAATATAAAACTTGCGGAGAGCAAACTAGGCCATTGATTCACCAGAGAAACACACTATTGTAGGCAGAAAGATTTCTCCATTGACAGTTGGTAACCCCTCAGAGAATTAGAACTCCCTCAGCATTGGACACCACATGTAAAGCCATAGTGGAGAAAGATGCGTGTTACTTTGACAATACTGTTCTCTATGAGCAGTCTATCTCTCCATGAAACATGGGCAGATGGAAATCAATATTAAAAATCAAAGCATCGTTTGCTCAAGTTTCTGGGACATTTTCTTACGTCATACCTATCATTCTTTTTTTTTAAGTGCTAGTTAAATATGGAGTGAATACAGAAGAGTATGCTGGCCTCATTTGCTTGGTAAATTTCCGTGAGACTAAGATTGTTGTAAGTTATCTGGAAAGGAGGGACTATTTAAAATCCCACTAAGAATTTTCATAGGGAAATGAACTAGAATATCTTCTCGGAAGTCCCTTGCTCAAGCCTAACAGATATCTGTGATATCTGAGTTGCCATTCACTGAAAGTTCCTCCTATTGTCTGGCCTCAATCCCTCTTGTTGTTGGAAATTTTCTCTCTCCCCTGAACTCCCTTTTCTCTGGGAAAAGAATATCCATAGGAAGAAAAATGTGAAATCAGAAAACAGAACAAAATTATTGATAAAGGGCAAAAGCCTCTTAGTAAAGAAAAAAAATTCTCCATCCATGCTAAAAAGCAAAAGAACATCTCTCCCTCACACAAGTTACCAGGCTAGCAGTTTTGCAGAAGGCTACTGACAACCTTGAGGCTTATCACCAGCTGCACTGAGCTGCTGTATTCATCAGGAGCTGATAATAAAATAATTCCTGTAATAGTGTCAATAGCATTGATAGCATTGGTCATGGCGACCAAGTCAAGATTCTGTTTTGCCTACGCTCCTGTGACTCAAGGCTACATGTTTGCTATGTTTTGCTTCTGTAACCTTGCTTGCTTCCCTCAGGAACAGGGCCTTAGGCCCACCAATTGAAGACCACCACCGAGCGGTCCCATTATGGACAGCCTACTGTAATTTATTATGTATGATATTTACCGTAAAGAAAAAATAAATTTAAAGGTCATATAACCATAACCAATGAAAATGTGCCCAACCTCTGCCTTGCACAGCTCATCTATGTAACTCTATGTAACGTACCCCTATAAAAACCATCCTACCCTGAGCTCAAGGCCATTCTCCTACTTTCCTGTTGGTAGGAAGCGGTCCCCATGTGGTGGTAATAAAGTTCCTAGCTCCTTTAACTGGGTGTCTTGGAGTCTCTTTTGGATCTGGGATATAATAATGACAAGAGTGACTCTCTTGCCTGTCTAAATTTCAGAGACCAGAACAATTAGAAATGACTTGGGATGTTAAGGTGTCACGTAGGAAAAACCTTAGCCAGGCAAAGCTTAGTTTTGTTACAGAAGAGTGTGCCATTACTCCAAATTATGGCAAACAAGTACACAGAGAGGCATTGCCTTTTGCCTAACACAGCAGGCTCCACCCTTCTGCTCCGATTGGTCAAGCTCAGGATTGGCTAGTATGAAGAGAGTAGGGTGTCTTAATTACTCACACCCTCTGCTACTTTCTGGAAAAACCTGGGGTGTGTCTTCATTACCCACAACCTCAGCTACTTTCTTTACTTGCTGATATTGTCTCAGCAGAATAATTAAAAGAGCTAAGCCACCAGGCCAAAGCAGGAACTTTTAAGCAAATCAAGTTGATAGAAAAAGACAGCTCTTCTCACATAAATTTCAGAGACCAGAACATTTTTCTCTAATGTTCACACTAGAGCCAATGTGAGAGTATAAAGGAAGGTAACTTTGCAACAGGAAGGAGATAGCCAGGCTCCATGAATCCCAAGACGTTAGTACAGTCAGGGTTAGCCTATGAGGGCCTATATGGCATTCTAGAAATTGATTTAAAAACAATTAACCAAGTGAAAGAACAAACAGTTCTGATGTTAGCTATGTGTTCTCATTGGTGCTAAATCTGTTATTCCACCAGGAGGGAGTCTTTTTCTCTGCTAAGGCCATTAAGATATTTATAACATTACTCACAAACCAGAAGCATAGGTGCCTGTCCCTCTATGAATCAAATATTTTTCCAGGCCCTATAAAGCCTTTAAACTGGATGTTCTCCAACCCTGAAAGCTATTATTATTATTATTACTAGTAAAATATTATTATACTAGGTGAAAGAACAAGAGTTAGAGTAACTTGGCCAATGTTAACTACCTAAAATTTGATCTAGTATAATGAATTCCAAGGCTCATGTACTTGCTACTTACACATCATATCTTACCATTGAAATGTGGTAAGCCCTGGGAACTACGATTCAAACAGACCATGACAGGATGGGTCGTGTGACTTGATGTAAGTTAAAGACATACATCAAAGTCTCCATATATTTGTGTTTCCTAGAGTAATGTCTGCCACAATTCAACCAGCAAGCAATAAGTTCAATTTAAAACTGATAGGATAATGTATTCAGCAAAGAAAACCCTACAACTGAGTCACTCTTAATTCCCATTTCTAGAGCGTTCCATGGAGATTCAGACTTCAGATGGCATCTCTCTTTCCACAGAGAAGGAAGTGAGGGGGCAGAGAAAAGACAAGATGGCTTCCATGGGGGTGACTCAGCATAACTGTCATTCAGGAAGTAAATCAAATGACACAAAGATCTAATGACTTAGAGAGAGAGAGAGAGAGAGTGTGTGTGTGTGTGTGTGTATATATATATATATATACATACGTATATATATATATATACATATATATATACGTATGTATATATATATATATATATATATATATATGCAAGCGTAGAGGTTTGCTTCATTTAAAAAAAAATCAAATGTTCCCAATTGAGCAAGAATTGTAATGGGGATAGAGCCTCAAGGGAACATGAATAATTATGCCAGCAGCATAAGGTCAAGATTGCAAATGGTTAATGTCCACTTCTTCTCCTACCCATATAGGATTTTATTTTATTGAGGGCTGAGTTTGTTACCCAAATACACATCCAAGAGACTCTTCGTTTTATCCCCTTTGTGTTTTATTCCCTGTCCTTTTCTTTTGTGTCCATGAATCATGTATTCACAATGAAATTGGACGATATGAAAATTCACATGACCCCCAAATGTTTTTATTCTGTTCAGTGACAGTCTCCTCATACATAAAAGCTTATTTCATCTTCCTATTCGGGTCACCCATCTGGCTTTCCTGGTGAGAGAAAAGCAGTTTGAACAAGTAGTCTCTTTTTGGTTGTGAATAAATGCAAAGCATGAAGAGAAAACTCATGCACGGATTAAAAGTAACTGCAATGCAGGTCCCTATTTTGATCTTTTCTCCACCCCCATCAGTAAGCGATTCATTCTTCCAAGTGTGAGACACTGAAATGAATCTCCACGCTTATCTGAAGTTCTCTAGTGTATGCAAGGTTTGTAAATTTACTTCCACCCCTGAAGGATCAAGGCTATCAGGCATTGTCTACTGTCCTTGATTAAGAATGTCCTTCCTCTTCTAATTAGTTACTCGTTGTGTGTCCTTGGTTCCTGGTTGTTGTTGGTTTTTTATTAATTGGATAAGATTTGCTTATATTGCCACAGCTTCTATTTCAATTGCCATTCTCATTTAAACAAACATCAAAGCAGAAATAAATGTTTGCTGCTGTAGAATACAGGAGGTACATTAATAAGACTTAAAAAAAAAGAATAATAATAGGTAATTTCCAAGCCTGTGGCTTACAATTCTCTTTTAGCAAAATGCCTGTCATAAACACAGTCCAAAGTAAACATCCTATAAGTATTGCTTGGAACAAATAATGTTGAGAACAAAAACTCTGATTTCCTTTTCCTTTTCTTTTCTCCAGAACTTAACCTCTTCCAAATTCCACACAGCTGTTTCTTCACATGACATCCCTCAATATGCAACTTAATGAAGAAAGGACATTAATATTTATCAGGCACCTACCAATGTCAGGCATTAAGCCAAGTAATTTTCACAGGCTATATTTAAATCCACAAGAAATTTCTCCTGTAACAGATGACAAAGTAGTAACTCAGAATGGGTAAAGTAAGATTTCCTTCTTCCTTTAGAGTGTAGAAAAATTACAAGAGATCATTGCTTCCAACAGAACAGCCAAAGAGATGGACAGAGTACAAAATTATAACTATATGTGTACAAAAAAATTGTTTTTAAGGTAACGGAGCTCTACAATCTCTTCCTAGAAAGCAAGGCTACACCCAATCTTCGGAGCTCAGAGAAACGAGATCAACTTTTAAGAGCCTGTGCAGGCAACCATTCACAGATTAAAAATCTCAAAGAGCTCCAGAGGCAAAGTCTACAGGTACCTACTTGACAACTCATTCGCAGAGAAGGAAAAAGATTTATAGAGTAGTAACAGGGTTGGACTACAGAGGGAACTTTCTGATTGATGTGGAAAACAGACTATGAAGTGCTTAGACATATTAAGATTTCTATTGACACTTAAATTAAGCAAGTCCTGCTTGAAGAACATTCCTAATTCGGTCCTCAAGTTATCTGGAATAAATAATGCCCAGAACTTTATCCAAACTCTAATTCTTCCCAGACCCAGTTTAATTCCAGGAAGAAACCTGGCTTTTAATGGAAGTATTGATTATTTCGATGTTCACTATTCTCTTATACTAATGTCCAGAATTCAAACTGTAAGGCATACAAAAAAGCATTAAAAATGCCTCTGATTTAATTGAAATAATTTAATTGAAATATGATGAAGAATGCAAAATGGTACACAAATGATACAAGCAAGTTGAGAGGCATCAGAATAAAATTTTATCCTTCTAAATTCTGATAATTCTGCCCTTTCTTCCTTATTAAGTTAATTTGTTAATTTGCAAAAAGAGAAAGTAACAACTAAACAAAATAAGCATTTATATTAAATATTACATGGGCTTCAAAAAGTTTCAACACTTGTAAACCATGATTGACTGGCTGAATTTTATATGTGCTTAAAAATCGAGGAAAATCAAGACACTTAGAAAAGCTTCTATCAGCTGATTTTAAACTCATAATTTTCAACAATAATCTTTTCTTATTTTGCTTTCATCAATACTCTTAACTTTTTTCTTATCCAAAAATCTTTAAGACAAGTCAATATATTGAATAAAAGATTCAAGCTCTAGACCATAAACATTATGTCCTGCAATTTCTGGATAACATCTTTGTTAGCCATGAAACTAACAAAGATTTTTAAATAGTCCTCTATTTCCAATAGTGTTTTTATTTTCAATGAAATTCTCACACTTCATATATTGCAAGATAGAACATTTTTGTGGCATTTTTCCATGAGAAACGTTACCTACATTTATTCTTTTATCACTTTCTTCGTCTTGATTCCTATTTCTATGCCCCTCTCCCTCTGTATTCCCATGCCATCACCTGCAGAATTGATTATTTTATTTGCTGAAAAGTTTCTGGATTACCAGTGGGAACAATATTTAAAATATTATTGGGCTAAAATCTTAAAAAAAATATATGAACCTAAATTTTTTTTCATAGATTACAGGGGAAAAAAAAAGTGAAAGCACTTTGGCAACCAAGGTAGTTAACCGAGTCATTTCAGTGAAATTGAGAAAATGACCATGGGAAGATGGTTTTGTGTAATGGGGAAGTCTTGGTAAGTGGTGTGTAAGTGAAGGAGAAGGGAGGCGGTGGCCATAACTCTTCCAAACTCATCGCCAGCTTCTGATAAAATGAAAGCCAGCCATTGTCTTGAAAAACAATTTACCCACTGCTGCTTGTCCTGAATACCGGGCATGTAGTGCTTACCAGATTAATGCTTTGGTTCCAAATCAGCACTATGTTGAGAACAGCAAAAGCAAAGGAATACGATGGAAAAAAAAATCCTGTCATTGTCAGCCTTCAAAATATATTGAATGAATAAGTACTCGGAGACCAAAAAAGAATAAAAAGAGCAAGAACCTATAAAAGCTCTCATATTTAAAATTTGAATGACAGTATTGATCAGCTTCAACATCACAACTGAAGCTCATCACCACAACCAACTATGAAGACTAAGCAGTATAAATACTAATATGCTATTTTTTAAATGCTGGATTGTACTATATTTATCTTAAGCTGATAATCCTTTCATAAAGTTTCTGATAAAATGTTCATCAATCTGGGAACAGCCCTAGGGTCTTAAGGCACTATTTGTTACAGATGGAGCAGGCTTTCCAGGAACCTAATTCAGAAGAAGGTCTCTTTAATTGTCTCACCTAATAAAGAAAGTACTGCTGTGCAGATGAAACCAAAAGGTCACTTTCAAAACAGCTGCAGGTGACTGATTCCTGACGTCTCAGCTATTTTTCCTAGAGTGACAACATACTTCATTCATTGTCTGATAGGCTCAGGTAGAGCCTGGCTGAGAATAACCAGGAAATTGAACTACATAGGAATTGCCCTGGTGGGTTTATTCTCTCTTCCTGATTCTTGCAAGAAAGAAGAGGGAATGGTCAGAACTAAACTGGGTGTCTTGGATTGGAATAAAGAGGTGGGGTAGGGTCAAGGGTAAAGGGGTAGGCAAATGAAAAGGAGTAGAGGGATGGGAATGCAGTCAAAAGTCAGTGTATATCCTATGAAACTAAGAAGAGGGAGGGTAGGGGTGGGTGGGGGAGGAAGGATGGGTGAGAATGTTGAAAGGGGGGCCTTGATCAAAATGCCTTGTGGTCACACACCGCTTTGTTAAATGGCAATTCCTTTGTAGGATGTCTTAAAAATAAAGAAGAAGGGTAGGAAAAAAAAGTTCAAGAGACACCACGCCCTCACACAAAAAAGGAAAATGATAACATATAAATAAATATTTCCATTTCCATTTGCCAATCCAATTTGTAGAGCAGTGTTGTATTTCAACAGGACTGCTGCAAGCCCCCCAGGAAATTTCCTGCTTCTAGACACAGCCAGCCCCAGACACATCCTAAAAGTAACAAGAATGGCACCCTCTTCCACAGTTCCCCCTATCTCTAATCCTAAGAACCCGAGTCCTTACAACGACCTCTAGTGGCCCTTCCCTATGCTAGGAGGCTCAGCTCTTCTCTGCTGACATATTCAATCTTAGATCATTCTGTTTCAGCTCTTCTGCCTTGCAGTTCTTAGATTATAACAAGTGCCCTTCCACTTCAGAGTCTTTGTACTTGCTGTTTCTTTTGCCCGGAACATTCTTCCCCTAGAAAACTGTCTGGCTTGAAATAGTATTTCATTCAAGTATCTGTTCAGATGGTGTCCTGTGACAAAAAGCCCTCTACACTGCCCTATCTAAATAAACCTCCTTCTCTACCATCAGCACCCTGCCCTTACTATCGGTTAGCATAGTTTACATTTGCTTATTTTTTTATTATTATTACCTGTATGCAGCTTCTGAGTTTACCTAAGCTCACTCATGACAGCCTGGTGAATAAAAGTATGTGTTAGTTATATGACCTCTAACTTTCTCTAAATGAAAATAACTCCACTAAGTTTGTGGCTGAATATCAACATAGAATATTAGATCACAGAGAAGAAAAGAATGATTTTTTTAAAAATTTAGGGATTACAATTACAGGAGTCAGGTAATGAGGACATTTCCTTTTGTGCAGTGTCTTCTGCTACCTCATTCGATCCCAATCCCTCCTTCCTGTCTCCATGATTTTTCCAAGATCAGAATCTGATCAGATTTGTTTTAGGAATCATATTCATATTATCTGCAACTTTGCATTCATATTCTTTTGCTATTTTCCAATATCTAAAATAAATACACAAATGCTACCATTACAGAAACTGCCTAGCTAAACTGTACAGAGGACATCTGTTGAAATTCTGTATTGCTTATCAAAATTGGTAGTTAGATAAAGCACCTTTGACTCTGTTTTATTTTCTTTTTCTATATCTGACTTTTAAGCTACTTAATTGTGAATTGTGTTTTATCTGACCCTTCTCAGATCACATCCTTGAAAGTAGTATGTTTTCCAATTGCACATGAAATAAATGTTAATATCTTTATAATAACTTCTGGAGCTATTTATCCTATTAATATAATTTATTTTACCTTTAATGGAAGGTGCCCAGAAGCTAGATCTGTTTTCCTTGTCTCTCTAACCCTGAGAGTAAAGTTCACCATTGGTGGTGATAGTATTCAATATCCATGTGTGAAAGTGAAACTAAGACATTTGAGGGGATGGGTGGAGATGGGAAAGATGAGGGGGAATGGTGAAAGGAGCAACCTTGATCAAGAGGCAGTGTGCTCAGAAGCTGACATGTTTTTTAATACCCATGGACCAAAGCTAACCTCAGAGACCACAATACACTTACTTAGACACCTCTTTGAATAGCTGGGGTTATAGGCACAAGCTACCAGACTAGGGTATTATTGTTTATGACTTTTTGGTATGGAAAGAAAATATCAAATTCTGGGTTGAGTTGAGGTTATTCTAGGATTTAGACAATCTAGTTCACTGCTTCTTAAATATGTATGGGGATTTTGTGGAAATTCAAAACTTACCCAGTGGATCTGGGGTGATTGGGGGGGGGTTCTTTCATAAACATCCCAGGACAGGACATGCTGTGGTTGAAGGACGATGCTCTCCAGATAACATGATCTCAGTCCTCATTTAAAAACTCCAACAAATTTTAATGTGAAGCTACTTACCAAGGTATCCCAAACTAACAAGATATAACTCTTTCAAACCAAGACAATGCTTCATGTATCATTTAATGTTATACATTGTTCACAGCTAATGTTTATTCTCAATTATGAAACCAGAGACATAATCAACGTGTGATTATAACTGAACCATTTTACCATATTATATTCAAGTTTCATTCTAGGTTTGAAATCATGTTATTGGGGAGTTATTGTTAGGATGCTTTTTTTATAATCAGTCGATAAACAAAATTATGGAGTAAGTGATGTGGCTCAGAAAATGTCTCTGAAAATTCTTACTAGTATATAATTCTTACTTGGAATTTACATATTTTAAAACTCTAAATCAGGTAAGATTGGACAGCCGTTACACTCTCCTAGTAGCAAACACTACTTCATTACCACATTACTGCCACCATATTTCAAAATGCCTCTGTGTTTGCTTTTCTGGATGAACTTTAGAATCAGATAGTACAGTTCCAAGCAGTTTGGTGGGATTTCAAGTGATAGTTCAGTAAATATTTAGATTAACTTAGTGGAATTAATCTCTTCCTAATTTAAGTATTTTAGGTGTAAAAAAGAATATCTCTACTTACACTTGAAATACTGCATTTCTTACACCTTAAGTTTATACATGTACATATTATATATTTATTGGTAGTTCAGAATTAATGTTTTTTATAATTCTCATAGATGACCTCTTCTTTTGGATAAACTTTAAATAGCTATACAAGGAGTTTACAATTTGTCTTCTATGGCATCTTTTGCCCCTCTATGCCCCCCTTTATTGTTGTTGGCATCTAGGGGTCTTTCATATTATCAAGAAGTTTATTTAGATCAATTAGTAATTTTTAAAAGCCACTCCTATTGTATTCTTGGTTAATTTCTATATATAAATAATTAAAAATTAATAATCAGATAAATTATGCTAAATCATATAATATTTGTTGGCATGCATGGATTTTAATTTTCTAGTATGGGTACATTCTAAGTCCTGCATTAATATCTAGCTTCTTTGACATTTCCCTGACATTCAGTAATAATAGAGATGGTAGCAAATATCTTTGTCTTTCTAAATCCTCTGTTTATACAAAGCTAATATATAAAAGTTGTTGCATAGGTTATACAATGATCTTATAGAATACAAGATAGTTAATATATGAGAAACAGAATTTTTTCATTGGTTTTATAAAAGCACAGATGTCAAGTTTTAGGAACAGATCTTAGCATCCGTTTGGTGAGGTCAACTGATTTATCTTGTAACTTTTTAATAAATTCATACATTTCCAATATTCACATTCATACATTTCCAATATTGATCTATCCTGTCATTCTTAGGGCAATTCCACTTGACATAGTATATATACACACTTAAAATAGGCTATTATATTAACAAATTTGAAAATATAATATACGTTTGCACCTATATTCAATATTTGTGCTATCTTTGCCAGTTTCTAATGTATGTGATTCTCCCTGCACAAACTAACAGGAAACATTTGCTTCTTTTTGTGAGATTAGACATCATTTGAATCTATTGTTGTTTCATGAAATCACTTGGATTTTCAGTCTTTCAAGGAGATCTCTGGACAGTTTTCTCAATATATTTCCAGTTGTTGGATTTCTAGACATATTTCTTTTCTTGTTTGACATTACCTATAATTTATCTAGCACCATTTCAGACATTATTTATTCAGGGAGAGAAATATGAGTTCCTATATCTTCCAAATGTCCTGATCGTTTATAACTGAATCTTCTTGTTATGGATTGGAGTGTTGGTTTGTTATCTCTTTCTTCTCTTACCAAGTTCTTCATTCTTGCTGTTGCTCTAGCTGCTGCTGCTGCAGCTGCTTCTGTTTTCCAAGGACCACACCTGGGGAATTTGTAATTAATTCAACTCCTTTCCTTCTGGTTCCAAAAATTCATTAATGTCTGTGTTAAATCCCTGCTGTCATTTTCCTCGCATATCTTTTGTTATCATGCCTAGTTACTTGGATTTGGTGTTTGATCAGCTGATTTTAATTCTGTCTTTTTTTCCCCATGGGGGCCTTTTAGGATAATTCATAGTTCGCTGTGTGCATCTGGCTTCCTCTTCTACTGTCTTCTCTGTCTATATTACTCCAACCCTTAACTAGATGAAGGTATGACTTATCTGCACAGCAGGCACTGTATTTGTTTGTTTCGTGGAGCTGGCATCGTGTGTGTGTGTGTGTGTGTGTGTGTGTGTGTGTGTGTGAGGTATTACATTTAATTCTCCATTTCTGTTTCTTTCTAATCAATATATTTTTTAAAAAATCTTCTAGGTGTTGTTTTTCTCATCTACTCAATTATTTTTTGCCCATTGGTTGTATTTATGCCTGCTTCTTAAAGCTATTGTTGATAATGTGCTCTCTTTGTTTTCTTCAACTAATTTGGAAGTGATACGGTCATTTTAGGATTATATCAATGAACATCTAGGGCTAAGGATGAACAACTCAGGGCTACGGAGATACTTGATATGAGAATTATGTTAGTCAACTCTAATGTTTACCAAATAATAGATCTCCCCACCACCACCACCCATGAATAAGAAATGCTGAATCTGCACTGCCTCCCCAAGCCTTACAGTTAAATGGGGCCTTAGGGTAACCATGTGACCAGAGGTGATTGAATCACTATATGCTAAATATATATGCTCAGTCCAGTCAGTTGTTTTTCTCATCCCCCTCTCCTTCCCTCTTTTCCTGGAAGGTTCTGGAAGGCAGAGCTAAGCTGCGGTCAACCTGATAGCTTAG
Organism: Dipodomys ordii; assembly: GCF_000151885.1. Lineage (NCBI taxonomy): Eukaryota > Metazoa > Chordata > Mammalia > Rodentia > Heteromyidae > Dipodomys > Dipodomys ordii. The sequence goes on from NW_012267458.1 coordinate 1,813,505, forward strand.
TGTCCATGCAGCTGAGCTGAGCATCTGCCACCAACTAGACAGTGACTATGAATAAGAAACAAACCTATGCAATGTTAAGATAGGGACGCTTCCGAGCTGAACTGTTACCATAAGAAATTCTGCTCTATGCTATCAGATCCAAGCAGAGAAAGGACAAGAAGCAGATGCAATGTAGACTAAAATTAACACTAAACTGGTTGGTATTTGCTTAAAAAATAATGAGCTTTTAGTTCACAAGAAAGATACTTTAGAGGCAAAAAATAAAAAAGCACAGACTTTTAAATCAGTGTTATTCTCATTTATAAAATGGGGTTAATAATTAGTTTAGGGAATTTTTAGGAGGATTATTAAATAAAGTAAAACACCAAATTCCTGGGGGCTAGTTAGTCCCAATGAAAGTAGATATAATAATTATTAGCTTCTATTCCTTATTCACAAGATATTACAGGACAAACATTACCAATTTTTTACAGGTAAGATCTTATCCATAATATCGATACTTTTTTCAGATAAAATCAACAAAAGTACTGACCCCAATTCTCACTATTTAATAGTTCATTCCACATTCACAAGACAATTAAACCTTTGGGGCTGGGAAGGTGGCTTAGTAGTAGAGTGCTTGCCTTGTATACATAAGGCCCTGGGTTCGATTCCTCAACACCACATTAGCAGAAAAAAAGCCAAAAATGGTGCTGTGGCTCAAGTGGTAGAGTATTACTCTTGAGCTGAAGAGGTGAGGGACAGTACCCAGGCCCAAGAGAAAAAAAATAGAAAGAGAGAAAAGAAAAAAGAAACCTATGTCACCATCAGAAAGAATGACATTGCCCTATTTGTTAGGAAATGAAAAGACTTGGAAAAAATACATTAAGTGAAGTAAGCCAGGCCCAAAGAAACATAGGTCCCATGGTTTCCCTTATTTGCAATAACTAGTATATGTCTAAGACAAGCAGAAATGGTCAGATAAGTTGATGTTCAGCGAAATGAACCCCAAGATAAGGACTCAAATGTTTTTCTTTCTTATGATTGTTTCTAACATATTTATAAGATTATTTCTTTGTTGCTTTGTATGTCCCTCCCTCATAGTATAACCCCTGTTTTCACTGTATTTGATGTTGGTATAATTTATGGAGGGGAAGGAAAAAAACAAATTGTTTAAATAGGGTTACAGGTAGACCCATTGCAACAATGAGATATACAAGATGTTATGTCAAAAAACGAACTTTACAACAAAGGAGGAGGCTACAATGCTTGATAAGAAATGTACTCACTATCTTGCCCATGTAATTGTAACCCCTCTGTACAGTATTTTCACAATAAAATTAAAAAAATAAAAAAACGAACTTTACAAAAACTAACTTTACAACTTTGGCTGGCAGGGGGGGGGAGGGATGGGGAGGGGTAGGGGTGGGGAAGGTGGGAAGGGATGGGAAGGGGAAACAAAGGAGGAGGCAACAATGCTTGATAAGAAATGTACTCATTGCCTTGTCCACTATTCTTAAAAAAAAAGAAAAGAAATAAACCTTTGATGTTCTCCAAAGAAATAATATTCTCCCTTATACAATGTATTGAATTCATTTGTGGATATAATTAATATTTGCTATTCTTTATATGTCAAAATTATATAAAAATGTAGAGGTTATTCTTTAAAAATAGAACCAAAAATTTCCATTTCTTTTCTATGATACTGCATATGCAGGAAATTCAAATGTTATGATACCCCGAGTGCAATCCCCAGGATTGCCAAAACAAAAACAATACCAAAAATGGGGGAAGCAGAAAATATTTGACTAATTAAAATATATGACTAATTAAATATATTTGACTAATTAAAATATATGAAAGTCACATATTTTTCCTTTAAAAAATCATATATAAGATGTTTTCCCTTTGAAAGAAAACTCAATTGTTGTGATAAGAGCATCTGATTTTCCAGAATAAATAGGTTTTAACCTTATTCTTGCTTCTTTTTTCATTCATTATTGTCAAGAGAACTCCATTAGCATGTATTTAGACTTGAAAAATTAGATTAATATTTATATTTTGGATCACATTTCTAAAACCAGTTTGCTATTGAGTTATCCTTTGGAGTTGCTAAGAAGGTTTCTGTTCCTGATAGTAAATGTAATGTAGAAACTGACTTTCTACATTTCTACATGTCTTGTTAACGGTAGAAATTCTGGATTCTCCTATCAGATCCAAACAGAAAGGAAAAGGAGCCTTGCTGGTGGACATGCATGAGGAATAGGCATAAGAATACACAAAGAGTAATCTGAAAAGGAACATCTCTTGGAAATGGAGTGTGGTTATGTTATTTTTTTGCTTTCCTATACATCACAAAAGACAAATTCCTGTCCTGGATTTTAACAGCTGTCGTCACTTATGGAACAATTCCCAGAGGCCATACAAAATATTAAGAAAGCAATGCCCACTCTCCAATCAAGTAAGGTAGATAGGAAAAAGGACTCTCATGTCTAACACATGCCCAATGACTGTGGGAAAGTGATTCAACCTGCTTGATGCTCAACATTCTTAATGAAATGGAGAGAATAGCAACCAGCCTGGAGACCAGTGCCCAGATACTTCAATAGCTGAGTAGTTCGTGGACATTCACTAATGAGAGCTATGTTGTAATTAGCTTTATAATTTCAGAGCTTCCCATTGGGTAGAATGTGTGGCCTTTCTTTCCTTTCTCCCTTGCTTCCTCCCAGCTCACCTTCTAATTCAATGTATACTCCTTAGTAATTTCTGGTGATCTGTCTAGTTTCATTGCTCATTAGACAATGGCGTTGAACATGAAGTCTTCAAACTGCCTTAACCAAAGCATCCTTTTGTGAACCTCTCTAGCTTCAATCTTTTGATCTAAACAGAAGGAAAAAAACTATAGTTGTGAGGTTTTCTTCAGAAATCATACTATTTGTTTTACTCAGGGCTTTGTCTCCGCAACAAATTGAGCTTCCCAGCAAGAAAACTCCTAGGTACATGGCATCAGTAAAAGGAATGCTACTCCAAGATGTACTAGAAACTAAAGTATTAGAAGAAAGTGACAGGCAAGAGCAATTCATGTTTTCAATATCGAGAAACAAACTAGAAATCCAAAGCACAACTCAGTGTCACTACATTTATTTTGGATACTATTGGCTTTTGTCCACAGGCATGGTTGGGCACTGAGCCACACAATTATATTAGTAAACTAGAGCAGTGGAAAGGAGCTTAGGGGACTCATGGGGGTTTTCTCAGCAACATAATGGGCTTGGCAAAAAGCACTGAGTAAGTCAGATAATCCTGGCTCCATTCTGTTTTCTTATGACTGAGTAGTTGGGTGTAGGATTTTCATCCTGCTTAGAGACAGGAGTCTGTATTTCTTTTAGTTACATCTGAACTAATCAAGAGGTGAATGGGACCGGGAATATGATGTTTGAGAAATACGAAAAGGCTGGAGTTGTGGCACAAGTGGTCACACACCCACCAGGAAAGCTTGAGAAACATTGAGTTAAAGCACTGGTAGCAGTGTACACACACACACACACACACACACGAGATACTTTAACAAGGTCACCTCCTCACTGGCTTATAGACTTCCACCACCATCCCCCAAAATTTTTCCAAAATCTTTATTTCCTTTTTGAAACATTTTTTTCCAAGTAGTAACAGAATTCAAATTTTATTTGTGAATGATTATTGTCATTCCAGTATGGTGCTAGATGCAAGAGATAAGATAAAGCTTGGCCTTCATGCATTTTACTTATACTTGAGTGAGTGGAGCCAAATAAAGGACAAGCCAACCAACAGAAAAGCTTCTGCACAGGTGACAGTCGTGGTATGAAGAAATGGAGATTTCTCTGCCCCTCCCTGTAGTGTCACCACCCAATCCCCAACTTATGATACATATCATGCTTACCTCTTACAGCCTGCTCTTATGTCTTTCTGTTCTTGCTTCTATTTGGGGGCTCAAAATATAATTTTGATTTATAACCAATGGAAATGTATAACCAATCAAAATCATTAAACATTTTTTCTAATTTTTTTCTTAGAGATTGCCAATATGCTGTGAGCATATTGAATATATTAATATTGAATGCATTAATATTGAATAATTAATGCTTTTAATAACAGTGTTCTCATGAGTAATACATAAGTAGGATGGAAAAAAATGAAGAAAAGTTCAAAGCTAAACCAGGGACACTAGAGGACAGTCTAGAGAAAAGAAAAAGCCATTGTCTAAAAATAAGCAAATAGAAAACTGCTTGAAAAATTATACTTTATGTGAAGTTATTTTAATATGATTATTAAATTTTTAATTAACAATAACAAATAATTGGTAAGAGATCAAAATTATGAAACAGTATCACATAAATTATTACTCAACTTAAATTATGCTTGGAAATGCTAGGTAATGGAAAGGTTTTGCTATTATTGTATTTTATGTATTTATTTTTGTCAGTTGTGGGGCTAAACTTGGCCTCATTGCTGTCCCTGAGCTCTTTTGCTTAAGGCTAGTGCTCTACCACTTTGAGCCACAGCAGCACTTTTGGTTTTTGAGTAGTTATTGGAGCTAAGAGTCTCATGGGGACTTTCCTGCTAAAGCTGGCTTTGAACTATGATCCTCAGATCTCAGCGTCCTGAGTAGCTAGGGTTACAAGTGTGAGACACTGGCTCCTGGAGTTTTTAAATATTATTATTACTATTATATGTATTATATTTAATACCTTTAAATAGTAATATAAAGATGTTACCATTCAATAAATCAGTTTATGCATACAATGTACCTTAATTGTCAAATGGATGTTTTTAAGCAAATTTTTCAAATTTTGAGTAAGTCATTTAGCAAAACTAACTAAAAATACAGTAAAGCAGGAGTAATCTTCTTTGAACAATTACATATATTTCCTTTGCTAATCCATTCAGTCCTCAAAATAACATTGGTATTATTAATCTCATTTTTTAAATAAAGAAATTGCTCTTTCCCGTCATCAATCCAGCTGAGGTTATATATATTTATATATAATTATGTATAACTGTAGTAATATAATTAATATATTTTATTACTTTTATATTTATATTATAAACTGTGCCTTAAATAAACAACTCTCCTTACCTTCAAGAAAAGTACCTTTCCAGTTAAAAGGATGCTTACCCTGAGGAGAGAATCTGAGGTCTCTGTGTAGGTAAAATACTGTGCTTTAGGTTTACCCAATCTTTTTCTGGAGAAGCTCTTATCCAGGGCTGTGAACTGAGCTGCTGATTTTGATGGGTAATTTTGACACATAATAAGACTGAGCTGTGAAGGCCTGGCCCCACAAAGAGGCACATTGAGCGGGAATGGAAGGTAGATGGGCAACCAGCCTGACAGACAGCGGCTGTATTCATACACCGAATTCATGCTATTTGCTTGCTCTCTTCCTGTGAGGCCCTATTTCATTCTCTGGCTTGTATCTCCAATGTGGCTGGCACAGACCAGGGGATCCGTCCACAGAGCTACACTGCACAAATTAAATCGACACTCGGAAAAACCCTACAAGGGAATAAAAGAGTGGATGATCGGAAGGATCTTCTGTCCTTTTTTTATTCAGAGAGACAGAAACCAAAAGACAGAACTTCTCTGGGAAACAAGAGATTGGTTCTTAGCTACAGAAGTTTGACAAATACTGCAGAGGACTTCAAACTCTATGAAACACATAGCAGGTTCTTTCTCAGTCGCATGCTGGGAACCCTAGTCATGCTGCCTCTGACACCTCTGAAGCCCCCACCCCAAGATATCTCCAGAGGCATGATGGAACCAAAGAAGCACCTTTGACATAACTGGGAGTTCATCAAGAGCCAGACAAATCTGGGTTTCAGTCTCACTTTCTCTAGGACCTAGAACAATTTAATTCCCCTTTGATGTTGGTATAATTTGTGAAGGGAAAGGGAAAAAAAAAAAACAAATCGTTTAACTAGGGATACAGGTGGACCCATTGCAACAATGAGATGTACAAGACGTTATGTCGAAAAACGAACTTAACTTTGGTGGGGGGTGGGAGGAGGTTCGGGTGGGGGGAGGGGAGGAGTATGGGAAGGGATAGGAAGGGGAAACAACGAGGAGGCAGCAATGTTAGATAAGAAATGTACTCATTATCTTGCCCATGTAATTGTAACTCCTCTGTACACAATAAAAATAAATTATTTTAAAAAAACAATTTAATTCCCCTGATCTATCATGTCCCCTTACTGTAAAGATTTCAAGAGGTAATGATCTTTGGGCACCTGTAACCCTATCTACTCAGGAGGCTGAGATTTGAGGATCTCAGTTCAAAGCCAGCCCAGGCAGAAAAGTCGGTGAGACTTATCTCCAATAAATTACAAAAACAAAACAAAACACTGGAAGTGAAGCAATGGCCCAAGTAGTAGTGTTAGCTTTGAGCAAAAGAAGCTCAAGGACAGTGTCCAGGCCGAGCTCAAGCCCCAGACCCCCCCCACACACACACACCACAAAACCTATTTGTTAGGAAATGGAAAGACTTGGAAAAAATTATATTAAGTGAAGTAAGCCAGACCCAAAGAAACATAGGTCCCATGGTTTCCCTTATTTGTAATAACTAGTATATGTCTAGGACAAGCAGAAAAGGTAAAAAACTATGCACATATGACTATATAAGTGATGTTTAGTGAAATGAACCCCAAGACAGGGACATAAGTGGTTTTTGCTTTCTTGCTATTGTTTTTAATGTACTTATAATGTACTATGTGATTTTTTTTGTTTCTTTTGTATGTTCTTCCCCTATGGTATAACCCCTGTTTTCACTGTATTTGATTCTGATGCCCTGCATCTTGTATATACACTTTTCTAATTTGGGGAGGGGAAGGGAAAAAAACAAAATGCTTAAATAGGGATACAGGTTGACCCATTGTGATAATGAGATGTGCAAGACACTATGTTGAAAAATGAACTTTACAACCTGTGGGGGGGAGGAGTTAGGGAGGTGGAGAGGGAAGGAAGGTGGGCAAAAACAAAGGAGGAGGTAACAATGCTCGATAGGAAATGTACTCATTACCTTACTCATGTAAATGGAACCCCTCTGTGCACTATTTTTACAATAAAAAACGTATTTTAAAAAAAACTAAACATTCACACATTTACCCAAGTAACAGTATAGATAACTTGGTAAACATTTCTGTTGGATGTAAATTCAATTAGAAATGAACACTGAGCTGTTCTTAGTAAATTAATGAAATTTGTAAAGTCTGAAACAGTAAATGCATAGTTAAAGGACGCTTGGACCACATGTATTTTCATTGGAAGAGGATTATAAATTCTTCAAGCCATCTCCTTTTTCACAAGGGAGATGATTAGAAAACCAAGAAAAAGAAAAGGCAAGCATGTGACTAGAACTACTATAAGCAGATTTATGAATTCAAAAATTCAGGTCTTCCTGCTTTCAGAGCAGAGAACAGCAGCCATTTCTAAGTAAAAGTAGAGATAAAGTCGCTGTGATGCACATTTCTTTGATACCAAACCAAACCAGAGAACAGTAAGAACTAAGAGATAAGCATTTGTTATTGAACATTTTCCCCAGTACAAGGCATCCATGATATTCTCACAAATACACTCATTTAATAAATGACTCATCTAGACACTAATATTTAATCAGCTAATACCATAATCACCCCAAGTGCCTTTTAAACACTACAGCCTATTTAGATATGTTCAGGGTTATTCTTTGTTCCAGGTTAATATTTCCTTACTCATTCATTTTTTCAAATGAATACTTGATGCATAGTTTCACTTTTCCCTAGTTAAGTAGATTTTTGCCCTCAGTGTTTTACCATCAAGAATTTTTCTTTTTAACAGGATAATAGAGACTATTCATAAGCATATGTAAAGTTCGCTTTACTATAATTTATTAAATAGATTTCATTTATGCATGGAGTTGCCTTTAATGCGTTTTAAGCACTGCATGTTTGAATTATTTGATTGTGTATTTTGAATCATTAATGATAGATCCATTTGCTTTGTTTCTTGAAACACAAGATGATACCGATTAATTAATGGATTGGTTAATGGATTTTCTTTCCTTTTAGTATTTCTTTCCAAGTCTATTTCCATCCTTGCATAAATAAAGGGGCTATCTTGAAAGACCGTACTTTTCCACAAGGGGACCTTTGAAATACCAAGGCATTGCGGTGATTAGTGGCACACCTACATTGGTGGCTGAAAACGAGAGAACAAGATTTTAAAATCTTTCTGTGAGAATCAACTGGATTTAAAAGAAGACTTTAAATAAGGCATGTGTGGCATGAGGGAAGCCTGGCAGGTCTCTGGTGTTGTGAACGGGCCTCACTCAATTTCCCCCCCCCCAAGATCATTGTGGAGGAAGTAAGAGTCATTAGATCAACGTGACCTTGTGCTTTGTCCCAGCTGAAAAGGTTTCAGAGTGGCAGAGAAGAACTACCATTTTGAGATATTTAACTCCCATTTCCTACAGAGGGAGCTGGACAGGTTTCTGGGTTTTTTTCTATTTCTTCCTGTTTTAATTCTATTATACTAAAACAACTCTTTGCTAAAACTTTCGTTTCTTTGCTTAGAGGAAGGGAGGTGTGGTGATGATCGAGATGCATTGTTCTCATAACCTGACTTTAGGAATTGAAACTCCTTTGCACAACTTCTAAAATTTTTTAAAATACCAAAAAAAAAGATACCCACAATTAAATATTTCCACCAACAAGGGTTAACCAATACTAACAAAAGTTAAAACTTGGCCAGATGCTACAGGATCATGTTTGTAATCTTAGGTACTCAAAAGGCTGAGATCTAAGAGTTATAGTCAAAACCATACTTTGAAAGTCCATCAGACTCATATTCAATTAACACCAAAAAAGTCAGAAGTGGAGCTTGGAGTAAGCAAAGCATAGAGACAGTACCCAGACTCTGAGTTCAAGTCCCAGTACTAGCACACACACACACAAAAAGCTAAAAATAGTTAATTTTAAAATAGCTTTTGGCCAGACACTGGTGGCCTATAATCCTAATTATTCAATAGACTGAGATCTGAGGATCTCAGTTCAAACCAGCCCAGGCAGAAAAGTCTATGAGACTCTCTTATCTCCACTTAACCAGCAAAAAGCCAGAAGTAGAAGTGTGGCTCAAGTAGTAGAGCTCCAACCTTCAGCAGAAAAGCTAAAGAAGAGAGCAAGGCCCTGAGTTCAAACCCCAGTACCAGCACAGACATTTTAAAAAGTTAAAATGAATGAAGAAATATGAACCCCAAAATAAGTATTCAAATGTTTTTTCTTTCATGGGATTGTTTCTAACATATTTAGAAGATTATTTCTTTGTTGCTTTGTATGTTCCTCCCCCACGGTATAACCCCTGTTTACACTGTATTTGATGTTGGTATAATTTGTGGAGGGGAAGGAAAAAAACAAAATGAATTTTACAACTTTGGCGGGGGCGGGGGCAGGGAGGGGAGTGAAAGATGGGAAGGGATGGGAAGGGGAAACAAAGGAGAAGGCAACAATGCTTGATAAGAAATGTACTCATTATCTTGCCCATGTAATTGTAACCCCTCTATATGGTATTTTCACAATAAAAAATGAATGAATAAACAAATCTAGCTCTACCACTTTTATTTCCCTTTTTAATTTTTTTTTGGGGGGTCCGGTCGTGGGGCCTGAACTCTGGGCCTGGGCGCTGTCCCCCAGCTCTTCAGCTCAAGGCTAGTGCTCTACCACTTGAGCCACAGTGCCACTTCCGGCTTTTTTCTTTTTGCTTATGTGATGCTGAGGAATCGAACCCAGGGCCACCTTCCCAGCCCCTCTACCACTTTTATTACTTGTATTCTTTTCATGACTTTGGCCAAGTTATTTGTTACTTTATCAGTCCTTAATTCTCTTCTAAAAAGTAAGCTTCATTTAAGGATTAAGAGAATTAAGATAGACAAAGCATTTTAGAATATCTAAGATGGATGAAGTATTTTGTGAATTTTAATTGCTATTATTACTACAGAGGAAGAGCTCATCCGCAGTGTCTACTGTGTGAATTACCTCTTGCTACTGGTGAATTACCTCTTGCTATAATAACCATTAGTCTATGTTTTCAACAGGGTCACAAGTGTACTTGAACTGCAGAGCAGCGTTATCTAGATTCACAAAGATGGACCAGGATGACTTTTTAAAAGAGGCTAATCTGTGCTAACATGCTATAAAATAATTTCGGTTCATCTTTAACAAAGGTAGACACCAAAGTTCTACAGGCTCTAAGAAATGCCTAAACTATTTGAAAACAGACCTGATTGTGAGGCCTGGCTCTGAGCCACTGTAACATCCCCCCCAACACACACACACACACACACACACACACATACACCTACACACACATCACACTCAGTTGTTCATTTAGGGTCTGGAGACTGAAAAATCCTACTCAGGAACATACCTGAGTGTGGAGTTGGGA
>NW_012267458.1:1828933-1845825 GCF_000151885.1 Dipodomys ordii
GGGTCTTGTTATAACTACCTATGTCACTCTGGGATAAGTTGAAGCCTGTGAATAACTTTTCATAGTTTCTAGAGCATTAAAACCACTTCTATTAAACAACTTATGTGATGTCTTCCTTTGATTCTTCTTTATGCACAGTGGATGCTCTTTAACCTTGCATTCTCCCTACTAGCAGCTTGCACCCAGTATCACGAAGAAATGCCATTTCTGTTGTCGAACTGGATATCAATATGCTCCTCGTGCAAAAACGTCCCCCTACATGTCTAGAGAAGTGTTGGAGACATGGCCCCAGTGGTAGATCACCAGAAAATGAGCAAAAACAAGGGTCAGACAGTGTTTGAGTCTTTGTCTTGGACAGAAGAAAAGGAAAGAAAAAGAGGGGAGAGAGAGAGAGAGGAAGGAAAGAAGGGAGGGAGGAAGAAAGGAAGGAAGGAAGGAAGGAAGGAAGGAGGGAGGCAGAGAGGGAGGAAGGGAGGGAGAGAGGGAGGGAAGGAGGGAGGGAGAGAGGTAGGTAAGGAGGGAGGGAGGAAAGGAAGGAAGGAATGAAGAAATATCTAAACGATTAATCTTGCTTACTTACTGAGACATGCAATCTTTAGTCTAGATTTTTAACCTAGAGGCCATACATGCCATCATCAAAGTTACCTGTTAAACTGAGGTCTCACACTGTAAAACAGTCCTGAGGGTCAGAGGCTGTCCAGAGCAGTCCTCTACAGTGGTCCTCTACAAGAACCTCAGCCCCGGGTTTTCCCAAATCTTACAAAAAGCATGCATTCTTGACTGCCAAGCTCCTGAAGATTCAAAGTCACTTCTTTATAAGAAAGGGTGGACTTGTGGGAAATTAATTTTCCCAACTAATACAGCCTCTTTTAAGCCTCTACTTGGGTAGCACAATGTTTTAGATACTTTGTTAGCCATGGAGTGAGAAAGATATGCAAAGAATGGGTCCTTTATTGGAAACATTAAATATCTTTGGAGATGGAAAATATAGAGAAAGAGCATGCTATCAGAGAATTCTTAGATTAAGGTTTCAATGATTAAAAATTATCCTTTGTTAAGCAGGGCAAATACAAAGAGTAGAGATGTGTGTAAAGGCTAAAAAATGTTCCAGTTTCTCTTTAAGGACATTAATACAGAGTATCTTGATTAAAAGACACATTGGCATCAAGGAGAGAGGGAGAGATTTAACACTTAGAAAAGGAGCAAGTTCAAATAAGTTTGTGGCAGACTGTATGGATGAGTTAGAGTGAAAAGGATTGAAAAGTCAGGAAATCATGTCAAGAATAGAATGCCATCGTTTGGATGCCAACATTAAGTCAATTTTGAAAATGTGACATTGTCTTTAAGACAACAAATAAGCAACCAAATGCTCGTTGCTAAATAAACTTGATACAGGAGAGCACAACGCAGTTAAGACCATTTTTATGCTTTCCTCTACTTTATTCATATTAAGAAAGTCACATCACACTTCAGAGAAGAGCACTTCACCATGGTGCAGCTTAATCATGCGCGCCTTCTGCTCTCATGGAGTTTTGCCCACAACAACTCATGCTATCAATGCCACACAGCTGTCACTCACCTGCCCTTGACCCCTTGGGAAATCAAGAACTCACATTGATGCTAGCCAAAGTAAAGCAGGGTCTGGAGATGGGTTGATGTAACCCCATCCTCTCTATGACAAGGACTATCTATCGCTTGCTCTGGGTTAAATGCTGTAACGGAGCAACAGATCCGGCTGTATAGTATTGGGTAACAAGAAAGTTAGCATGGAAGCCAAGTTGTCATCGGTGCCCTCATGTTCAAATGACAGGGGAGGCTCACAAGCTCACTGGAGGGAATAAGTGAATCTCCTCGAAAAGGCATGAGCTTAAAACCTATTGGTGAGGACTCAGCCACTGGATGGTATTGTGTTTAGAAAGAATCAATTCACAGAAGGCATATGCCTTTGGGAGGGGTGGATCTCTGCTTACTGAGACAATTCAAATCATTCTTTCTTATGTTTGTTGTTACTTGTTTTAACTTGCTGGGTTTTTGGTTTTCTTCTCTTCTTTGGCACTGGGGATTGAACCCAGGATGTTGTCATCAGTAGGCAAGTGCTTTGCCACTGAGCTACACATTCCAGACGTCAGGTAGTTCTTTGGAAATGCAAGTGATGTTACATCAAAGTGCACATCCATCTAAACTTAACCTAGCACTGGGGGCTCACGCCTAGAACCTGAGCTACTCAAGAGGCTGAGATCTGAGGACTGTGACGTGAAGCCAGCCTAGGCAGGAAAGTATGTGAGACTCTTATCTCCAATTAACCACCAAAAAGCCAGGAGTGGAACTGTAGCTCAAGTGGTAGAATGCTAACTTTGAGCAAAAATGCTCAGGGACAGTACCCAGGCCCTGAGTACGAGCCTCAGTATTAGCATATATACACAAAAAAATTAGTTACTAGGAAGAACTCAAGGGTCCCACATCAACACCCACATCAATGACTCTTCTTCTAAAACTTGAGCACAGCTGGGCTTTTGGTGTTGGCTCTAATAGTGCCTGAGATTCCCCAGGAGGCTTGAGGAGGTGAAGAAACTGTCCCCATCCTGCCACAGAACCCAGTGTCACCCTCCTGTGGTCAACCCAATGTCCCCAACTTTCAGACAGCGACATTCCACACACACACACACACACAAATGTGTGAGGGCACAAGTATTCCTGCTGCTTTGGAAATGCCATGCTGTCAGCTAAAGGGCAAATGCAATTTACTAACAAGAGGCCTGATTCTTAGAAGTTGTCAAGGAGGAGACTGCCTTCATCCCCTCTTCCTTAGAACATTTACTTTAGAAGTTTCCATGTGCATACCCTCTCTGCTCTTTCTCCCCATCTCTCCTTTTCCTTTTCCCTTCTCTCCTCTGCATTTGAATCTGTAGATTGCAGTGGATAGACTAGACATTTGAACAATCCTCCCAAACCCATCTCAAAATATCAAACAGGAAAGAAAGAAAAAACTACCAACTTAATTTATCCGAATAAATAAATCAGATAAATCAGTGTTATTCCTAAGACCAAAGCCAGATAAAATTGCTAAAACAAACAAGACAAACAACAAGAAAATGTCAAGGCAATGTCTTTGATGGACATAGATGTAGAAATGCTCAGTAAAAAAAAAAAAAAAGAGCAACCTTAGCAGAATACTCTATGATCAAGGAGTCTCTGTCCCTGGGGTGCAAACTTTTACCTATGTGAAGTCTTCAGTTTGTTAAACCACACTAAAAGAATGGAGGATAAAAACCACGGGGTGGGTGGAGGTAGGGGGAAAGCAGGGATGGTAAGGGAAAACAAAGGAGGAGGCAACAATGCTTGATAAGAAATGTATTCATTACCTTGCTCATGTAATTGTAACCCCTCTGTACAGTATTTTCACAATAAAAACTTATTAATTAAAAAACCATGGGCCTTCTCATATGATATAGGAAAAGCATTTGACAAAATTCAAACTCTTATGCTAAAGAGCATTCAACAAACTGGGAATGGAAAGACTACCTGAACACACTAAAAGTCATATCTGGCAAGGTGAAGAAGCCAGCATCACGTTTAATAGTGAAAACCCAAGAAGACAAGAACGCAGGCTTTCTCCAATACCCAGAGAAGAAACTGAGAAAACAATCTCCTTACAACATCATAAAAAATAGAATACTTTGAAATAAACTTAGCCACATAAACGCATGTGTAAAAAAGTAAAACAACTACCAACATTTCTCACAGTAATTAAAGATGACACATAAATGCAGCTATTTTCTCCTTTCCATGTATCTACAATTGATATTCTCCTTGTTGATCAAACAAAGCTTCAGACATGTACTTAGCTGGTTTAGCTGTGGCCAGTCATTTATACGTTCATGCAATTACTATAGAATGAAGAATGGCTGAAATATCAACCTCCAGCATGAAACTAGCTGGGTGTGCTTTTTGTGGAATACAGACCATGAATGGGCAAAGTGTCTGCAGATACAGAATCTGAAGACAGAATTTGTTGTGCTTTGGATCTAAAATATACCCCCAAAGGCTCACGAGTTAAGGGTTTGATTCTCAATGCAGCAGTGTTGGGGATGGGGCCATTATAAAGTGCTTAACCTACTGATGAGTTCATAGCTTCGTGAGCTACTGGGTAGTAGTAGACTCTTTAAGTGGAGCCCAAGTAGAGGAAAGAAGGGCCCCAGGGGACATGTCCTGTTTCCCATCCCCCAACCACTTCTTCTCTCCTTTTCTACCTCCAGGCCGACAGGAAGTGATCAGATTGTTCACCACATTTTTTTTTTAATTAAAGGAGTAGAAAAGTTACCTCCATTTTTTTTTGACTATGGAAAAAGACCTGGGATTGGCTGTTGTTGGTGGGGTATAGGAAGCAGGGGATTGTGGCTGCTGCTGTTATTATTATTGTTTCATTTTAAGAATGTGAGGTGTCTTCTGTGCTCTGTCATACCCTTCTACCATGATCCTGTACCTCAACAAAGGCCCAGGAAGGATGGAGTTAACAGACCACAGATTGAAACTTCTGAAATGGGCTGAAATATGTACTCAATAAAGGTCCGTGGGCTGAACCCAGTGAGACATGTGCCGAAAGGTAAGGATTTTAGGACACTGCAGATGGAAGACTCAAAGATTCGAACAGCTCACGTAGAGGTGTCAGGCATGGCTTGCGGGATACCATTTGCTTACATTGGAAATTACCCCTGGAGCTAGTTCAGAAGCGAGAGGAAGTTAGAGCAGATTTGATCCAACAGAGTCAAGTTCAACTTTATGCAGTAGCATGAGCTCATAGTATAGTCAATCCCAAGTTTTCCCCATTTCTGTCACTTTTGCTCAAGAATCGTATTCCACTTGCAAAGTAACTTTTCCACACCATATGATTATCTGAGATTATGCTGATTGCTAAAAGCCTTTGAAAAGGAGAGATGAGGTCCTGTTCTTTTTGTTTGTTTGGTCGGTTGTGAGGCTTGAACTCTGGGCCTGGGCGCTGTCCCTCGGCTCTTCAGCTCAAGGCAAGAGCTCTACCACTTGAGCCACAGCGCCATTTCCAGTTTTCTGGTGGCTAATTGGAGATAAGAGTTTCATTGACTTTCCTGCCCAGGCTGGATCCTCAGATCTCAGCCTCCTGAGTAGCTAGGATTATAAGTGTGAGCCACTGGCACCTGGCAAGGTCTTGTTCTTGAGATGCGAAGAGGTTGGTTGTCCTTACTTTCTTGAACGAGCTGGTAGAGGAGACCAATAGCAGGGGTGACACACTCTGTGATGTAAGAAACTGGTTTCCAGACTTTTGATCTCATTGTCTTTTATGTCATGTGGGTTTCCATAGTTTCTGTCCTCTGAAGCAAGGACTACAATGTTAACCATAGGCCTGAGCAGATCGGAAGGGATAAAGAACCACAGCTTCTCCCACTGTCTGGTCTGATAAGACAGATGCCCTGAAAGAGGCAAGATGGCATGCGCAATGACAGTCCTGTGCAGGAATGTTTGTTCCCTCCTCCCCTGCTCCTGACTCAGCCTGGAACAAATCAGACAGGACCCTTTTCGATTCTTTAACAAATCTTCCCAGATATCTCAAAGTTAAAGCACATATCTCCCACTTAGACTCCAAGACTCATGAAAGTAAATATTGTATAACCAACTTAATAGTTATTTACATGCTTGGGGCAGATTAAAATCTATATATGAAAGAAGTTTTTAGCTATTAAAAAATTTGCTCACATGACACATCCTCGTTATAGATATTGGTTGACTCATAAAAAAAAAAGCCTGGAAGGAAACACAAGCTCCATTTTTGAAATTCTCCCATGCTACTTTGTTACTCATTCTAACTACCCCACTATTTCCAAAGTTCCAGTTCCAAACTTTATTAAGGGACATTTTGCACTTAGCAATTCTTTTTTTTAAAAAAAAGCATAATTATTTCAAGTAATAAGGAAATTGATAACATATTTGGGCTTTGTAAGCAGATGGCATTGTTTCACAGAGAACTAGTATTCAAAGAATCATCTTGTTACTAGGGAGTCAAAGAGCATGGAATAGTAATCATGATGTCATTTGTGCTAGTACCAGGAAACTAATAGAAAGGATTGCCTTCACTTATAATCATAAGAAAAAGACACTGATGTCCTTGAAGAAGATACTTCAGTAATAGTATCATTATGGAGTAGAAAAACATTCATCCTTCTTCAAGTATTTTCAGTGATCTCAAATAAGTTTTAGAATAGAGGATGTATATAGTGACTTCTATTTTAGAGCTGGTCATAGCTGCTAACATTCTGTAGCAGTCTGCTAGATTATGAAATGTTCTCAATGTCTTTCTTATAATTACAACTGATGTAGGTCATGCCACTCCTGTTTTCCCCAATTTGCTGTCAAAGATACTGGGGACCCAGGTATTAGTCCCGTGGATGGTCCCTCACCTCCTTTTGTAACTGTGAGGATATCTGCAGAACCTCATGTTTAATTTCCAGCAACCACACAAAGCAAAACAGAACCAGAATTTAGACCACTTCTGATTGATTTGCAGAAAGGTTAGCTGAAGAAAGGTTATTAGAAACCCCAAGTGATTTCTCAGGACTGGTTGGAAGATGAAATAATCATTCCAAGTGTGAATGCCCAGTTTGCCAAATGTTAATCCTCAGGCAGAGTTCCCTTTGGTGTCCAGCTATTGTTATTTCGATCTCAGTGTCTCTGAAGTATACCAACAGTACCCAAAAACTCTTCTTCCCACAGTCTCCAGACAAAGGCTTGGAAATGGCAAAGTCTGAAACTTAACATGATCTGGGTGCTGGTGGCTCATACCTGTAATTCTAGCTACTCAGGGTCATGGTTCAAAGCCAGCCTGAGCAGGAAAATCTATGAGACTATTACCTCCAATTAACCATCAGAAAATCAGAAGTGGTGTTGTGGCTGCAAGTGGTAGAGCAAAAGAGCTCAGATACCCTTCCCAGGTCCCAAGTTCAAGCCCCATGACTGACAAAAAATATGAAATATTTCTCCTATCTGTCTCTCTTAGTGCAGATGGTGTCTGCCCTTTGCAGAAGGTTGTAGTCAGTCAGTTGATGGGCAAATCATACATGTATATTCTAAATTCTCATGCAACTATTAAGCCTGCCCTACTAATCTCTTAGCCAATACTTATTTGTTGTTTAAATATCTACCAAAAATTTAGGCAATTGATAGAAGATGTATAAATTGTTAAGAGAGGGCTGGGAAGGTGGCTCAGTGGTTGAGTTCTTGCCTCACATGCATGAGGCCCTGGGTTTGATTCCTCAGCACCACATAAGCAGAAAAAGCTGGAAGTGGCACTGTGGCTCAAGTAGTAGAGCGCTAGCCTTGAGCTGAAGAGCTGAGGGACAGCGCCCAGGCCCAGAGTTCAGGCCCCACAACCAACACACAAAAAATTGTTAAAAAGAACCAAAATAACATATTTGTGAAAACATTTGGCATTCTCTAAATGCCTAAGCATCTTTTAAATATACTCTTCTCTCACAGAATTTATCCTCCTTGAACAAATAAAACGCCACAATATTAATACTAATAACTGCTACCATGTTACTAGTAATTCTCATTCTTACCACACTATTATTTATGACTGATAGTGACAATTATGTAACAGTTTAACTTACAAACTACTAGGTAGACCAATACTCCTGTTTTCAGCTATTAAAATAGAAACCAGAAGGAACTAGGTGGTCGCAATCCTCAAGTATAACTTAATCTCTTCAGAGTACAGGTCAAGGCCTTGCTTGGATCTGTGGAGTAAATTCAGTCTTTTCATTGTCGCTTTCATAAAGAGTGCATGCTACACCTTGAAAACATAGTTGATTTCTTGCGTATTGATTATAAGGCTCCATTGCTGTTGACCTGTGTTTACATGAAAGCCTTGGGGGAAGATGAAGGAGGAAAGGAGTGGGGACGTGGGAGGTGAAGCAGGTGAAGCTTCCTTAGAAAGTGTGCTTGCACCTGCAAGGAGGTGGAAGGGTGAAAGCCGGATGGAGTTACGCGGACGGACAAAATGGAAGAGTAAGTGTGCACAGAGGAAATGCGAGGAAGACTGCAGTTACCATACCTCTGCAGTGCAACAAGCAGGCCTGGAAAACAGAAACATTCATCCTGCTCATCTTCTGCTTCTGAGTCCAGCCTCTGAACCCAGCTTTCCCCGCAGACCTCATCTTGGAGTCAAGCATGGAACCCAGTGTCTGGCCAACTCTAAAGATTTACATGACCTGTCTACTATTAGTGGAAGTGTAGAGGGAAGAGAAAGATTTCTGTGGGAAGAACATGGCCTGAGTGGGGACAGGGAAAAAAAAAAGGAAACAGTCATACTTTATGAAGTGATGGAGGCCTACAATCACTGGTGTGTGGGTGTGTGGGTGTGTGTGCGCGCGCGCGCGCGCGCACCAGTGCTGGGACTTGAACTTGGGGTCTAGGCACTATCTCTTGGCTACTTTGATCAAGGCTGGTGCTGTACCACTTGAAGCCACAGCTTCACTTCTGGCTTTTTACTGGTTAATTGGAGATAAGAGTTTCCCACCCATTTCCTGCCGGGGCTGGCTTTGAACCACAATCTGTAGATCTCACCCTCCTGAGTAGCTAGGATTATAGATGTGAGCCTACAAAACATGAAAGGCCTTCAATAGGAGATCTGTCTCTTCTTCACCCAACACATTCTTATACATACAAACAGACAGACATACACACACACACAACAAAACACAACACGCACACACACATACACACACACACACACACAATACAACACAACCTTGCAGAGCAGAGTTTGTGGAACCTCCTTTTCCCTGGCTGCTGTTGCAAGGTGGATAACCCACCAACCCCTCTCCATCAACTCTCTGAGCTTTGGTCCCTTGCTTGAGCTCACTTTTCTTCATCTCCTCTGTTCTCTCCTTCTGGGACTCACCGTAACGTGTATCTGGTGCAACCTAACATGTTAGGTATTTGTACAAATTCAAGTTTCTGTTACATGCCCTAAACTTCTTTTGGGTTCTCTATTTTTACTACTGGTAATTAGCCACTCTTTGCAACATACACACAACATACACATCCCTACACACATTCACACATGCCTATACACACATACACACTATACACATATATACTTATATATTTCTGCATACCTACACACCCCTAAGCACTTTGCACAAATGCACACACCTACGTATCAATACCACAACACAAATGCATGCATCCTCCCACACACATCCTACACACACCACAACATGAATGTGTATGTTCATATTTGTACATGTAGACAAATGTACACCAAGGGAAGCCGCAAAGGCTCACACCCTGCCTTGTTCTATGCCCTGACTCTCCTCTTTGTCATCTTGATCTAAATGTGACCCATTTGACGCACTGGCTGATTTTACAGCTCCGTTGAGTAGCATTTTTTAAGGCTCATTACTGGGCCTAAAGTGATTTGCATCGCCTCCTACTCTGAAATATAAGCTTTTTAAAAATAAAGTCCCTCTATAAATAGGACCGCTCTGGAATTACACGTGGCACATAATTAAGTGGTACACATTTAAGCACTCAGCTGTTCCATAATTCTGCAGGACTTCATGCTGCTGCACTAAATTCAGCAACTACACTGCCCTTATTCTGGGCAACCACCACACAGGCTAGGGAAGAAGATAGTGGTGGATTGCATTCATCTGGGTGTGGTATGAATGAACCATTTCTAGGGGCAAAGGGCTCCACACCAAAGGATGCTTTTTTTCTTGCTTCCACTCCAAATCCCTGAGAGACATCAGCGTCTAGAATCTCCATGGCCTGCTGCCCTCTGATGACCTGAGCTGACCTTTCCTCCTGCTTTCCAAAGAAGCCCCCCGGGCACCTGTGGAACAGCATCCGCTCTTGCAGTTTCTTCCTGGGCAGAAAATATGCACATGGGGATATTTGTTTGGTGGTTACTGTTTTGTTGTCTTTTGGTTTATCTTTGGCAAGTCCAGGAACTACAGAAGAGCAAATAACAGAGAGAAGAAAAAAGAGGTCTAAAGTCTCTTACCTGTTCCAAGCCTGCAGCTCCCCCAGCCCCTGCTGAGCGCCAGCCCCAGTTACTTTAGTAGGCTCCAGTGTGATTGCATCAGTATTGAAAGGGCAGGAGAAGGGGATGACAGAGGGAGAGCTGAGAGGTAATCTCTTCTGAAAGAGGCCAGACGGTATCTCCTTTCCTTCTTCAATTACTAATTGCTCTGGGCTCTGGGACTGGGTGTCAAGGCTTCAAGCAAGCCTTCTGTAAGGCAAGAACTGGGGTACAAAATAAAGGAAGAAATTACTCTTTATTAGCATACACTGATCTGTTAAATGGCAAAAAAATTCAATGCATAACCTAAAAAATGAGAAATGTGAGAGAAGGGGTAAAAGGGGGAGAATGTTGAAAGGGAACACATTAATCAAGACGATCTGTTTTCATAAATTGCTTTGTTGAATGCAATGCCTTTCTACACCAACTTAAAGATAACAACATGACTATGTTAAAAATGAATGATAGAATATGTGGGTAGGGATGAGAGGGAAAAACTGGGAGAGAGCTAGGGAAAGGGGGGATACTGTTCAAAAAGAAATGTACTCATTATCTGACCTATGTAACTGTAACCCCTCTGTATATCACCATTGCAACAATAATATATATAAATATTTAATGAAAAAGAAACAGCAAATGAACAGCCTCATAAAAAGATAATAACATTTAAAATAAAGAAGAAAGAGAGAAAAGAGAGGAAAAGGAACGCAGAGGTGGTGTGTATATGTTGAGGAAAAGATAATAACGTGAGGAAAAATAGAAAGTTGATGAAAAAATTAAAAATGGAAAAGTAGAATAGAAAAAACAATAGCCAAGCGCCAATGGCTCATGCCTGTAAGTGTAACTATTCAAGGGGCTGAGATGTGAGGATTACCATTTGAAGCCAGGTCAGGCAGGAAAAGTCCATGGGGCTCTAATCTCCAATTAACCACAAAAAACTGGAAGTGAATTCAAGTGATTGAGTGCTAGCCTTGAGCAAAAGAGCTCAAAGACAGTACCTGGGCCCTGAGTTCAAGCCCCAGAACTGACAATAAATATATAAATAAATAGATAAATAGATAGATAAGCAAGCTGGGTGCTGGTGGGTCACACCTGTCATCCTAGCCACTAGGCTGGGATCTGAGGATCACGGTGCAAAGCCAGCTGGGGCAGGAAAGTCTGTGAGACTCTTATCTCCAAATAACCACCAGAAAACCAGAAGTGGTGCTGTGGTTCAAGTGGCATGATGCTTGCCTTGAGCTGAAGATCTCATGAGCTGAAGATCTCAGGGACAGCGCCCAAGCCTAGAGTTCAAGCTCCACGACTGACAAAATAATAATAAAATTGTATTGACCAGATAGTTGTCCAATCTGCTGAAACGAAGACCTTGACCTTGCTTGCTAAACCAAGAGAAGGGAAAAAGTGGACGTGTTGGCTTTGTCAACAGCGCTGACTTGGGATCATCGTAGGAAGCTCCTTGCTGTGATCAAGGTCCTTGATCAAGAATGAGAAATAACTATATATATATATATATTGCTGTAGAAAAAAATATAGCAAGTTCTGTCCTCAAGATGGACACAAGGCTGCAAAAAAAGTTAGAGAGCACTTAATGCAATCTCTTAATGGAAGAATACTCTCCAAACGTTCAGCGACATAACTCTGCTTCTTTTTTTGCATATGTCATAGAGCAAGGGAGTTACCTCACAAAAGGTGCTGCATGGGCCTACTGTCACAGAAAAATGAAGGGATAGAAGCAAAACAAATAGGAAAGGAGAGAGAGGAAGCAATGACTAGCATGAGAAAGCATGCATGAATGGAAAAAAGATTATTTTTGAAAGGATGCCAATATTATGACTCTGGAAACAAAAATAAAAACAAAAAACCAGAAAAACTAGAAATGAAAGGATGATATAGAAAAAAATATCCACCCAGGGAAAGAGACACGGGGAAGAATATCTGTCATCTAATAGTGCCTTCTAATTTTATTGTCATATTTCTCTGATGACTTCTTTCCTGTCTTCTGCAAAATGGAAGTTTATTGTTTGGTAGCTGCTTAATTGTCTTTATTGCATCATAATTCTGAAAGCATTCTTTTTCTCTTATTTTCCAAATGCAGTTACCATCTCCATCTCCGTAGCCCAGCTCTGGATGTAAAAATGATGAGGTTAAATTTGTGATTCTTCTGTCTTACATGGTCATTACACGGTTGGAGATACAGTAATTGCTTTTTTGTTTTTTGAGTTGTTAGTGTTTTGGTGCTATAAATAAACTGGATGTTCCGTAGTTGTTCATAAGCAACTTCCATATGGGGTCCAAAATTATAGTCATTTTGACTTGATGCATAAATATGCATTGCCAACTTCTGAAATCTATTTCAAAGGGAGATGTTATCTACTGTTAATGTGTCCCTAGCCACACGTTCCTGAATTTCAACAGAATTTCAAAAATCCTATTCATTAGTATTTCTGTATAGAGTACAGAAATTTATAGAAATATTATTTTTGCTTACTTACTCATACAAAAGATTAAGATAAAGGTGAAAATAATAGCTATGCTAAAGTGATTTTAAAAATTTGTAGGGTTTTTTCTTTAAAATAAATTTTGGTTTTTCTATCTATCAGAAATCTTTGAGCTAAAGATATATATTCATAATCACATCTATACATCTATACATACATGTACATATATATTCCTTTCTATCTTGAATGGACTATTAGACATAAAAATTATACAGAAAGTTTGTATGCATTTGAATATTGTCTGCGATTTTTAAAAATATTTCCTAGTTACTTTCATAATAGAAATTTTCATCACTAGTTGGGTTTTGCTGAGACTAGGGTACTAGGATTTGGAATCAGAGCTTTGTGCCTTCTAGGTAAGCACCCGACCACTTAAGCCACAACTCCGATCTTCATTATTACATTAGTTTTTTATAGTTGTTATTGATACTTGTTTTGGTTTTCATTCGGAGGGTTTGTTTTGTGGTTGGTAGTATTGGTTGTGGGTTTGGTTTTGTGTGTGTGTGTGTGTGTGTGTGTGTGTGTGTGTGCGCGCGCGCGCGCGCGCATACCAGTACTTGGGCTTGAATTCTGAGCCCCATCTCTCACCTTTTTGCTCAAGGCTGACTCTCTGCCCCTGAGCCACACCTCCACTTCTGGCTTTTTACTGGTTAATTGGAGATATGCGTCTCCTGGACTTTTCTGTCCAGGCTGACTTCATACTGCGATCCTCAGATCTCAGCCTCCTGAGGGGCATCACAGGCAAGAGCCACTGGCTCCCAGCTCAACATTGGTTTCTAATTTTAGACTTCATCATGTAAAACAAAGCATATTGAAAAAAATTAAGATTAAATCCTATTCCAATGTTAATTTGAAACCTAAAAGGAGAAAAAAATTCTCCCTACCAAATCATAGTAAACAGCAATGACAGTTGTCCCTTTCAAAAGGTGTAAGTAACTCACATGAATGCTAACGCTCTGTCATGTAGTCCTCAGACTGAGCTAGACATCTCTGATCATTTTGGGGATAGTCCCTAAGGCTTTATCCCTTTTAAACACTGAAAATTTTTCAGGTTAGACAACTTCATACTACTGGCAACTATTCTTTTTCAATAACAATGACCAAAAGCAAGTAAAAGTCAGCCTTTCCCACCTAGACTTGATATCTTTTCCTTTTGTTACCTTTTAAAAATTTCTGATACCTCTAAACTGGAGCTGTAAATTAAGGAATGGATCATGACTACTAGAAGAATAAGATTAACTCACTTTACTATGGATGGATTTTGCTATTAACAGTAGAGCTAAGTTGAAAGAGAGACCTCTCTTTCTACTTCTCTCTTCCAATTTTCTCTCTCTGATCCTTTTTCCAAGTTTTTGCAAGATGTCTTTCTGCTGGGCAAGCTTTGGTGTCTTTATCTATTTGGCCTGTGATGTTGTTCAGTTTCTTAATCTCACTGGTTTTCCTTGACTTCAAATAAGACTACAGGCTATGCATTAGTCAACTTGGTGTGGTTTTCCCTGCGTAGACCATACTTTCTAGCTGTGCTTTCATGGTGTAGAAGACATAAGGGTCTCTTTTACCAAGGCAGTGCTCCTGTTCGTGAGAACTCTACCTTCATAAACTAATGACCTCCCCAATGGGCCTTTTTGTCTTATGCCATCTTATTGGAAGTTAGGATTGCCACATATAAGTTAGGTGGAGGGAAAAAGGGTACTTAAACATTCAGACTATAGAAGAGGTGTTCAGGAAATTGAAACGCCCTATTTCTTTTTACAAGCCCAAAGAACTTCCCAGTTAGCCTGCCTGGTATTGACTGACACTGCTCAATCTTTGTTAGTTTTGAGATGAGCAGAGCTCCGACCACCCCCCCCCAGCTCATTTGACACCTGCAATGTCTTTCACTGGATCTGGGTGCAGCCCAATCACTCTGGATTCTATGTCAGGAAATTACACCCGATAGAGGTTTTGCATGCATGCTACCCATCAGGCAGTGGGCACACAACGAAGAAAAAGGCCTTTTGGGTGTGTCAGATGCCACACATCAGATGCCTTGGAAGAGGCCCTCATGAAGTTGTGTCTCCTTAACTTCAATCCCAATGAGGAAGAAATGATTGCATTCCAGCAAAGAAGACATCTATCTTTCAAAAGCAACTACATGAACATCAACCAGCATCTGACTATAGAGCTAATTTCTAAACCTAATTGATATTAGAAAGCTACAGATAAATATTTACAGTCATGCAGAAATACCCAGGCTATTTTACTAAATAAAGAGAACAGACTGTAAAATAATTTGTGAACAGCATTTTAGAGGGAAGCATATATTTGAATGTATAAATATATGTGATATTAGAGTCTAACATCTGATATTAAAGTTATAAATTTATTTTTATTGTTAGATAGGCACTAGTGGCTCACATTTATAATTCTAGCCACTCAGGAGACTGAGCTCTGGAGAATCGTGGTTCAAAATCAATCCAGGCAGAAATGTCTAGGAGACTCCATTTCCAGGTAACCAGCAAAATACTGGGCTGGCGGTGTGGCTCAAGTGGTAGAGTACCAGCTGTGAGCAAGAAAGCTAAGAAGGGAGTGTGGAGGAGGCTCTCATTTTCAAAGAAATGAAAGTAAACCTATCTGTAGCAACTACATGGTTTCCTTCATCAGGTGAGAAGAAAAGTGTCTCTAATCTCTATTTTAGGTTGAATGAAGTTATAGTCTGTTCAGTATCTTTTGTGACCAGGGATTATAAGACATTATAAAGAATTTCTTTCTCAAATGTAGCATCAGGAACATTTTGTAGACCTTCTGGCTTTTTATTTTTTGTTAAATTTCAGAGCACCAGATGGACATGTAAGCACAGTGTGTTAGAAACATTTACTCCTCCTACTCACGATGTGTACTGAGGGATGAGACTCCACAATTCCCCCTCAGTCTGTATCCTTATCAATGCCATCAGCAAATTCTCTCCAGCCACTCTCATTACAATGGCAGCCAAGCTACTGGCATTTAATTGGGATTGTCGAGACCCTAGTTTGGGTCCACTTGTACCTTTCTTGTATTTTCCACAATTTCTGGGTGTCATTGTCACCACTTTTCGCGCCTCTGTTTTGGCATGAAAACAGGACCTTGTTCACAAGATGCAGTTCTGTTAAAATTCTATGCTGCTGTACAGTGCCTTCTTTTACATCTTAATACAAAGTCATAGCCAAGATGGTAAGGAGATACCTTTTATTTATTTCATTCCAAAGGATGCATTGTTCTTTGAAACTAACTTGAAAGGAGGCTAGTATTTTCCCATGGCATTGTGTCGCTCCCATGCTCTCTTGTGAGCTGTGGCTGATACAAAGTTCCAGTTTGCACCTTCCCCTTGTGGATAAACCCAACAAGGGCGCTGATATGAGAAGTCAAGCAAGGGTTTAAGGAATGGAACTACATTTTTATGTTTTTACTGTAAATACTACCTGAGGGACTCCTGATGCTTTCTGTGGAATGTATTATACAGATGTTTGAGCATCTGAACTTGTCCTCTTCCCTTTTTTTTTTTAACACATTTTTGAATCCATGGAACTTCATGTATGGTGTGAGCTATCT
The DNA here is from genome assembly GCF_000151885.1 of Dipodomys ordii. NCBI lineage: Eukaryota > Metazoa > Chordata > Mammalia > Rodentia > Heteromyidae > Dipodomys > Dipodomys ordii. Next base: position 1,845,056 of record NW_012267458.1, read on the forward strand.
ATATATGTTAGGAGAATATCTTCTAGCCAGCCAGTCTCTGTACATCCTAACTCATTCAACCCCTTGGGACTCCATGGAGGAAGAGGGTTTTTAGCAGCCTCTGGTACTTTCCCAGAAGCCCTAGTTCAGTGATGGGGATGAGCAATAACTAGTCTGATTTTTCTCAAAGATACTTCTGGTGACCTATAGAACACACATTTATACCACGCACTCTACCCCATTCTGCATGTGTTTATAGAAAGAGCCAATCTTATTGGACATCCCCCCCAAGGAAAGACAGTCTGATTAAAGGTGCTAGAGAAATCAATACATTCACATGTTGGCATTCAAGGTTAATGACGGAAGCCCCTGAGTATAGATAGATGCAACGATTTAAGCTCGGCCACAAACAACCACATCACTGGCAAAACCATGCTAGAAATTGAGTGCACGAATGCTTTCAGAATTTCAGTCTTGGGTGAGTGCTGGCCATGGTGGCCTATGGCTGCAGTTCCAGCTGTATGGGAAGCAGAGATGGGAGGATCATGGTCGGAAGTTCACAAAGGCAAGAATGATTAGTGACATACGATTTCAATGAACAAGTTGGAGACCAGGTGTCAGTAATGGCTTAGTTAATAAGATTAGCTCCTCAGGAGGCTGAGGTGTGAGGATCATGATTCGAAGCCAGCCAGCCCAAACTGGAAAGTTCGTGATACTCCTAACTCCCATTAACCAGCAAAAGAGAAAGAGGAGAGAGAGAGAGAGAGAGAGAGAGAGAGAGAGAGAGAGAG
>NW_012267458.1:1845875-1850076 GCF_000151885.1 Dipodomys ordii
GAGAGAGAGAGAGAGAGAGAGAGAGAGAGAGAGAGAGAGAGAGAAATGGAAGTGGAGCTGTGGCTCAAATGGTAGACTGCCAAAGCTAACGGACAAGCAAGCACCCAGATCCTGAGTTCAAGCCCCAGTACTGGGACTTGAAACAAAATTAGAAACAAAAACCAAGCTGGATGTGATGGTGCATAATTGTAATCCAGCTACGTGGGATGCAAAGTTTAGGAGCATTGCAGTGTGAGTTACTATGTGGAAAAACAAAGGAATCCATAAGAGAGCTAGGAGTGCTGAAGGAGAGAAGACTTTCTGCTGGAGCTAGAAAAGCCCAAACAGACTAGCATTCAACCTGAGTTCTCAGTTCAGTGAAGCTGAAACTACTTTCTAGGCTTGACATTGAGCTGTTATTAATTAACTGTGTTAGACTCTTAGACATTATAGCGACCCATTGGGTATCTGGTCTCCCCAGACTTCACAACTTCCACATCTTTAACCAAAGGTTAAACATAATATTAAATTCAATATGATAACTTATCTCCTCTTAGAGACTCCATGTAAGTGTTTTCTGAAGGCATTTGTTTCATGCATGCAACCAAAAAAGATAAAACTTTAATAAAAATCAAAAAAGAGCTTTCTATGAGGTAGAAATAGATAGAATCCTGAAAGGGGTGACAGTGTGTTCATAAACTGTTTTGTTGAATGGTAGCTCCTTTGTACAACTACTTAAAGGTAATGAATACATAAATATTTGTGTTTTTTAAAGAGCTTCCTACACAGCAGAAATAGAGCATAAATTCACAGGAGCACACAGCACATCAGAGAGTATGGAGAAAGAGTGTTCTCAGAGCATTAGGCTTGTTGTTGCTGTTATTGTTGTTTGTTTTTGTGTAGGTCCTGGTCTCAAACTCAAAACCTTGGTGCTATCCCTAAGCTTCTTTGTGTTCAAGGCTAGCATTCTACCACTTGAGCCACAAGGCCACTTCTGGCTCTTTTAGTAGTTTTTATTGAAGATAAGCATCTCACAGAATTTCCTACTGTGGCTAGCTTCAAACCACAATCCTCAGATTTCAGCGTCCTGAGTAGCTAGGATTATAGGTGTGAGCCACCAGCATTGTTTTACACAGTAAGTTGAAGACAATGATGTCACACATGACAATGTCTACTTTATTGTTCTACACATACATATCTGCACATAAACACTCACAGCACTGAATGAAATCCTTTGATTTTGCTGCCTATTAGGGCTGAGTCTCTGTGTGTGCATGTGTAATTCATGACTTTGAGGAACAGGGAGGCACTTCTGGGCCTCTGATGATCTAACCCTCCTACTTTGCAGATGCAGAAACTGGGAGTTAGAAAAGTGAATGCTTCGCCCACAGTTCACGACACAGTCTAGTCTAGACACCATGGAGCCTGACTCCCAAGCAGTGCCCTGGTGAGTAGGTTCTGTCCTGCCTGGAACTTAAGTACTCCTGGATCCCTGTAGGAGTGATGTCCTAATTGACCTTGAGAAACAATGAGTGAAGCTTTCCAAAAGTGACTTTTCTAGGTCCTCGAGAGAAGTTTGCTAACAAGGAGACCACAGTTTATGTTGTTCACAATAGTACAAAGTGCCATATATTCAGGAAAAAATAAGGATATTATCCTACAATAAAGGCTTCTGGGAAAATCCAGAGAAAAACAGATGGTTTATGTCTTACAAAGAATGATGGCTTGCTTTCTTGGTGGATTTTATAAAGCAATCCATCCAAGGGTGACATTGTCCAGTAAGAAATATATTCTTTACCTGCTTATGTAACTGTAAGCCCTCTTTCCATCACCTTTATAATAACAATCAAAAGCTAAAAAGAAAGCCAGGTGCCAGTGGCTCATTTCTGTAATACTAGCTACTCAGGAGGCTGAGATGTGAGGATCATGGTTCAAAGAAAGCTCAGGCAGGAAAGTCTGTGAGACTTTTATCTCTAATAAACTACTTTCTCAGAGAAAACTAGAAGTGGTGTTGTGGCTCAAGTGGTAGAGTTCTAGCCTTGAACACAAAGAGGCTCAGGAACAGCACTCAGGCCCCAAGTTCAAGCCCCAGCACCAGCAAAAGGAAAACAAAAAAAGCCAAATTATATGACAGGAACAATGTAAACAAAAAAATTTTAATTAAAAAAATTTAAATCCATTTAACAATACTATATTTTCCTTTCCTCTAGAAAAGTATATAAATTGCTTTTAAGGGAAACTGAAAATAACACATTACTAGAATTCATCAGAGATTTGGATCCTTTTTCAAGATACAAAGATGGAGGAGAGTAAGAACAATCACAGAACCTTACTCCATACTATCTATGAGTGACATGCTCAAAGCCAGCTAAGGCAGAAATGTCCACAGGACTCATCTCTAATTACCTAGCTGAAGGTGGCAGCTCACGTGGTAGAGTACCAGCCTGGAATGGAACCACCAGATGAATTGGTGTAGGCCTACAGTCAGCATCTTCTACTGTTACCGAGTTCTCATCATGGGCATTACAGATAGGGTGAATCGAAGAGCTATAAGTAGCTGTAGCAATGATATTCATAACAACAATAAAAATGGCCTTTTTGGTTATTCTTTTTTTTGCCTACATGCCAACCCAAAGCTTAGTGACTTTAAAAATAAAAACAAAGAATGACTGGACACTACTCTCAAAATCACAGCCTAAAGAGATCAGCAGGCCTTCTCCCCAGGAAAATAATCATGACTTGGGAAAAATTTTAATTAAAAATAATTATTAAAATGATTGAAACATGTCCTTAGGAAATCCAGCCAATAGAGACCCCATCCATCAAGACAATTGATTGAGTCGCTAAAGTAATGCAAGTGGCTAGCACCTGAGCCCCTCCCCTCGCAGCCCAACCTTTCAATGAGGGATGCACCATTCAAGATGGGAGAAGTCAAGAGCAAAGAGTCCTTCCTTCTTCCAGCTTCCAGTGGGAGGGTGGGGGACTGCAGAACTTCCCTAGATGGAATCATCTAGGGAAACCTCACTCCCCACATCCCAGGTCCTTCTGACGGAAGCAGCATGTTGGGTTGAAGATAGCTGACTCTTCTGGAAGAGAGGATTCCATTGATAATGACAGCATAATCCAAATTAAAAAAATCTTTATCAGTGCTAAATAGAAAAGGTTTTAAGAGCCAAGAGTTTCTGAATGCTCAGACATCTATTCTTCTGTGTGTGTTTGTGTGTGGTGGGCTGAGGTTTGAACTCATGGGTCTCATGCTTACTAGGCAGATGTTCTACCACTGCTCTTTTCTATACTGTTTATTTTGAGATAGGGTCTTGCTTTTTGTCTAAACCTACCCCTGGACTGAGATCCTCCTATTTTATGTTTCCTGGCATGGCAGATTGTGCCACCATATCAAGCTTCATTTTGTTAAAATGGAATCTCACAAATTTTTGGCCCAGGGTGATGGTAAAACCCAGAATCCTCCCAATCTGAGCCTCCCACGAGGTTGGAATGACAGGTGTTTACTGAGAAGGGGATCTCAAAATGTTCTTGCTTAGGCTGGCCCCAAACCACATCTCTTGATCTCAGCCTCCTGAGTAGCTAGGATTACAGACATGATCCACACCATCCTGGCTACTGATGGGGCAGCTTAAAGCAAATAGGACTATATGGAGAGAGAAAAGAGAGGGGAAGAAATTACATCCCAAACTGTGCTCAGGAGAAGAATGCAACACGAATATGAGTCATTACTTCTATCAAGACCCAAATCACAGGCCTCCTGGGTTTCTGACTCAGGGAGCAGGGCTGGGTCCATGCAGGCAGCCCCATCATCACATGGTCATTAGAGTATCTTGCCACACACAAGCCAACACAGTCAAGTTTCCCATTGCGACTCTTAGAAATTCATCCTGAGCTGGGCACCAGTGGCTCACACCTGTGATCCTAGCTACTCAGGAGGCTGAGATCTGAGGATCACAATTCAAAGCCAGCCCAAGCAGGAAAGCTTGTGAGACTCCTATCTCCAATAAAAACCACTAGAAAACCAGAAGTGGTGCTGTGGCTCAAGAGGTAGAGTGCTAGCCTGGAGCGGAAGAGCTGAGGAACAGCGCCCAGGCCCAGAGTTCAAACTCCACGACTGACAAAAGAAAAGCAAGCGAGCGAGCGAGCGAACGAGAGAGGTGGGGAAGGAAGGAAGGAAGGAAAAAAGGAAGGAAGGAAGGAAGGGAGGGAGGGAGGG
>NW_012267458.1:1850160-1885794 GCF_000151885.1 Dipodomys ordii
AAGGAAGGAAGGAAGGAAGGAAGGAAGGAAGGAAGGAAGGAAGGAAGGAAAAGAACTCATCAAAAAGACATGAAATAACATCTCAAATGTCCAACAAAATTTAAAGAATGTATGTTTTGCACACTCACAGGTCAATGACAATCATCCTATTCTGGATTGCTTGTGTCTCTTTCTGCCAATTTTATATATTGAGCACATATAAGATTAATATATGTTTTATGAACAGATGGCTATTTAAGATTCTGGTGCATTTTCTTCATTAGGTAAGCAGTGGTCATGAAGATCATCTCAAGCACTCTGCCCTCCGTGGGTATGACAAACAGATGAAAGGTTCTTCGTCTGGCCCAGGGAAGACAATGGATACTCTGTGTCTGGCCAGATGTATGGTTCTGATGACAATGTCGTCTTTTACTTAAATCAGATAAAAGGCTATTCACAAACATGTCCTGAATAAGTGGAGAAAACTGTTTTGAAGCTGTTTGGCAATCAGTGCTAAATTATGTTCTCTGGTGTGTGTGAGAAAAGGATAACAGAAAGCAAAAATTAAAACAAAGAATGGGGCTAAAATTTAAGAGATTCGCTTCTGAGACAATATTGATGTAACACTAAAAGAGAAAATATGAATAATATTCTATGCAATACTTCAAGTAGTCTCCTAATGGGGGATAGCAATATATAGAACAATTACATAACAATGAAAGAAGTGTTACACAAAGTGGGAACATAGATCAGGAGGCAGAGGTAAAACAGTTTGAGACTGCCCTAGTTTAAAAACAAAAAGTTAGTAAGGCTCTCTTTCAAAACACCATGTGTGGTGGGTCATGCATGTAAAACCCATTACAGAGGAAGAAGATCACAGTCCAGGTTAACTTGAGCTATAGCCCAGTATGTGAAAAAATAACCAAAGCAAAGAATGACAGAAAGAGGAAGAAAGGAAACTGGGTGCCGGTGGCTCATGCCTGTAATCCTAGCTACTCAGGAGGCTGAGATCTGAGGATCACCGTTCAAAGCCAACCTGGGCAGAAAAGTCCATGAGACTCTTATCTCCAATAAACCACTAGAAAGCCAGAACTGGCATGGTGGCTCACGTGGTAGAGCCCTCACCTTGAGCTAAAGAGGGATAGCACCCAAGCCCAGAGGTCAAGCCCCACGACCGACAAAAAAAAAAAGGAAGGAAGGAAGGAAGGAAGGGTGGGAAGATGGGAGGGAAGACAGGCTCAAGTAATAGAGCACTGGTCTAACAATCCTAAGGCAACTGACTAAATAGACTTTCTCTATTTCAGCACCTAACATAACTTTATGTTATTTTTGCATTTTTCTTCTAATCACTTTCTAGGTCCCTGAAGGGTAGGAATTTGGTCTTTTTTTTTGTCTGTTGCTTAGACCATTCTCACACATAAATGTTTAGTACCCCACTGCTGAAAGCACCTAGCTACTTGGTGTCCTCACCAGACACAATGCCTGGATCTTATTTCTGCTGTTCGAAGACATTCTTTTCAACTCCTGTTAACTTATTCTCTTCCACAGTAATAGAGCAGAGTTGAGGCAAACCTACACACCTGAGCAGGTACACTTTTTTTATTGTGAAAATACCGTACAGAGGGGTTACAATTACATGGGCAAGGTAATGAGTACATTTCTTATCAAGCATTGTTGCCTCCTCCTTTGTTTCCCCTTACCATCCTTTCCTATCTCCACCCCCATCCCCCCAGGTACACGTTATCTAACATTTCAGATGCCCTTTGCTTCTGTTCATCGTATTTTACTTGATAGAATTAATTGTCCAGGATTCCATATGATGCTCCGTTGCAAACTTCTTCCTGTTGGTTTTTGGAAGTTGAAGTCTCCAGATGAATGAAAGCATGCATGAATAGACCCACAAAGAACAGCATTTTCCAAAGAAAGGAACGCATCCTTCCATTTCCTGTTTCTACAAAGCTATTGCTTGAGCCAGGAATTGCACAGATGAGGAGGAATTTTGATTTTTCTGCCTTTTTCAGGTAGGAAATGCTGCCCAGTTTGGGGGAGACAAAACATTGATTACATTTCTCAATTAATAGAAATTGCCCCCTGAGCCTAATTTTTGACCCTGTCTACTTTTGACAGCTATAACATTCATGTTATATATTTTCATTTTCATTATCACTCAAGTCTCTGTTTTCACAGATGTGTTTTCTGGAAAATATGCTAAGCTGTATGACTTCATTACATAGATTTTTATTTAACAATAAGGTGAGAAATTGGCATGCAAAGTTATGTCTCTTAGAAATGTTATGGGGGATGGGAGGGAACCCTGCATCTAGTTCTTAGATTAAATTAGTTAACATGTAAATGTTCTTCCAAATTTTGTATCTATTTTTCAATCAATATGCCTAAAATTGATTCAAAAAATATGTGTAAGGAATGTAAAAGTAATGCCTTACATTTACTTGTGACTTTAACATTCACAAATTACCTAAACACTCAAAGAAACTACTCATTATTACCCGGATCTCAACATTGCAATTTTGTTATGTAAGGCAGTGTGTCAACTTCAACTCATTACCCTGCCTGGTGTGTGCATTTAGGCCTTTGTGATGTTTTTAGATGGGGAAGTCAATATGTAGCTCAATAAGCTCAAAGCAAGAATAGATGATGGAAATGGTGAAAGAAACCTACATTCACGATGAATTTATAGAATTTCTGTTCCAACACTGGTGCTGTCTCATGAAAAATAAGCAAATTTCTGACTTACTCCACTTTCGTATATATGTGGCTCTGTCTTACAGCTAAGAAGTCTCTCTCTCCCTCCCTCTCTCTCTCCCTCTCCTTCCCACTCTCTTTCTCTCCTCCTTCCCCCTAGAATAATGATTAATTGGATCAATTACAAGGCCACAACTGAAGGGGGATAAGAACTCAGAGAGCCAGGAGGAATGGCTTCCTTTCCTTGCAGGAAACCTGTTGAAACTAGATTCAAAGGATATGTGTTGCTGTCCAAAGCTCAGAGCAGATGCCAGGCACCAGGGAGGTTTGCCACTCACTAATAAGCTAGAAATGTAGGAGGCTGTATCCTTAGGTAAAAGTGAACTGGAAACAGAACTGCTCTTGCATGAAATGGTAGCTCTGTTTTAAATTGCCTGATCAGGATCTCTCCACTTGAAATTTCCTTGAGTTGACTTCAGGTTGACATCACCCAGCAGAAGAAATTGTAAAGTCACTCCAGTAGAATTTACTATAGACTTACACTTTAATTACAATGACCAATGCATTGACATAATTCAGCCTGTAAATTTTGAAAGTGAGAACTAGCAGAAACCCTGACAATAAAAATGATTTCTATAGGATTTCAATGAGTGGTGTTATCAGAAGCAAATTATAAACTCTAAATTTTCACTATTTGAAGAAATACAATGAAGGGTGTAGTCATTTCTGATTCAAAATAAATAAATGGATGCAATTTGGATCCTTGTACAGCAGTAACAGAAAAATGCAATGTACATCCAAAATGTCAAATACTTCAAATAAATTTAAAAAGAAACTTAAGCTGCATACAGTGTTATACACTGTAATCCCAGCAGTCGGGAGGCTGAGGTAGGAAGATCATGAGTTCAAGGTCATTCTGAGCTGCAGATCAAGACTTTGGAGAGAGGGATTTTGAGGAGTTAATGTTACTCAATGAGGAGCGGATAGCCTCCTGGATGAATTAAGACTTCTTCATTGCTCAGTTTTAAATAAATCATTCTTCAATCCTCACATGCCATATAAATTCCTCTCTAAAGTTGATCTGTGTGAAAACTCTTGTTAGAGATCCCATTCTGCCTTTTCTCACCTTCTCACTGACAACCAACTGCCTCCCATTTTATGGAAGGCATAATCTTCAGCCATCTTGAGCTTTGCATGGTAAATTACATCTCAATAGGCAATCTAGAATGTAATGCCTGGCATTGGAACAACTAGCTTCAATAACTGAAACTTAACCAGCTCAGCGTGAAAAATGTATTGCTCAACTTCATCACTGAAAATGTAATAACTTCTAATCACAAAAAATCAATCAATGAATTTCAGTGACATAATTTTCAATGGCCATTTCTATGTTTATATCATATATTTTAAAATACTGGGAAAATTGAAATCAATTTGGTATAAATGTATAAGGTTTCATCTTTACTTAATGGGGCAACTTCCAAATATACTTTATACTTTTACTTAGTAACTTTAAGTCTTATCTCACATAAATTTTACTAAGTAAACAAAGTGCGTATAAGTAAATACATAGGCTATAATTTAAAGTCATTTATAATGTTTTCCTATTTTTCTAAGAAATCGATAAAACAAACGTAATGTCCAAATAACAAATGTTTTCAATGTAGTCAAAATTCTTGGCCTTTTTGTTTCTCTATAAATTTTAGAAACAGATTATCAAATTTCTAAAAGCAAACTTTTAAGACTTTATTGGCAATGTCTTGAATGCATAGGTGAATTCAGAATCATTAATAATTTTGTGTGATAGAATGTTGTACTCTATATACACAATATTACTCTTCTATTATTAAAAGCTTTATTTTGGCACATTAGGATGTTTTCAGTTTTCTTTTCTTTCTTGTTTTGGATTCTGGGGAACCAGTCCTGGGTCTTGAACTCAGAGCTTGGATGCTGTCCCTGAGCCTCTTTGTGTTCAAGGCTAGTGCTCTACCACTTGAGCCACAGTGGTACTTCCAGGTTTTTTGAGTAGTTTACTGGAGATAAGAGTCTCATGGGGACTTTTCTGCCTGGACTGGCTTCAAACCACAATCCTCAGATCTCAGGCTCCTGAATAGCTAGGATTACAGGCATGAGCCACTGTTTTCATTTTTAATGTAGAGGTCTTACAAAACTTGAGGTTAATTATTGGGACATTATATTTTTATGTCTATATATATATATTAATAATATTCAAAACATAGCATCCATTAAATTTTAATTATATTCCAAATTTTGTTGAGTATACATTGATTAATACACATCAGAATAAATCTATGCATACCACTCTTATGTGTACCTGTATGTGTAAATATGTATGTATATATTCACAATGTATAGTTTTGAAATTAGGTCATATTATTATGGTGATGAATAACTGATCAGCAATGGAAAGCAACATTATTTTTATTAAATCTAATATATTCTCCTCTAATCAATATAGCAGTTGGTATCAATATTCAAAAGACATGAAGACCAAAGGGCCATCTGCTTCTCTTGAAATATTGGTTAATTTACCCTGATTAGCATGCCATTTTAAACAACTTTCAAAGAACTCAGCACAGATTGCACAAATTAAAGCTATTTGTATAATGTGGCTTTTGCCATTTTATGACATTTTAAGGTTTAAGATTCTTCTCTGAATAATATTTGCTGTGCCAAATAGATGCCTGAAATTTAAATGTCATATTAACAATATTAATCTACTTGATTTTATGGTGTATTAAGGAATGTTTTTATAAAAATAAACTAGGCTGTCTTTTGCATTCCTGGTATTTCTATGTATCTGAAGTGAGGGCAGAAATTGGTCAGGGTAACTGACTTCATTTCCCTTGAACACGGCAGCAAAGAGCCACATTGGAGAATTCACTCATGAGAGTTTAGTGAGAAATGGAATGTGAGGGAAAATCATGGTTCCTTGTGTAGACTATGGTCAAGCACAGAGACTCAGAATAAACTCAAAGACTAAATTCAAAATCAGTGAGAATTTTCCTTGATTGAATAAGGGAAATGATCAGAACTGTTGAATATCAGAGATCAACCAGTGTTTCCTTCTTTTCCTTCCTTCCTTCCTTCCTTCCTTCCTTCCTTCCTTCCTTCCTTCCTTCCTTCCTTCCTCTCTTCCTCTCTTCCTTCTTCCTTCCTCTCTGTCTCTGTCTCTCTGTGTGTTTATGTGTGTGTGAGTGTATATGCCAGTACTAGGGCTTGAACTCAGGGTCAGGAGCTTTCCCTTGACATTTTTTACTCAAGGTTGGCCCTTGAACTCACAGCTCCACTTCTGGCTCTTTTTTTTTTTTTTGCTAGTTAATTGAAGATAAATTTCATGGACTCTGCTGCCCAGGCTGGTTTCAAACTGTGATTCTCAGATATCAGCCTCCTGAGTAGCTAGGATTACATGGATGAGCCACTAGTGCTGGGCTCAGCAAATATTTCTCTAGAGGGCTCAAGCCTGAAGACTTTAGGTTTTGTGAGTCACATGATCTCTGTCATAGCCACTCAACTCTCCATCACAGTGCCTGGGCTGCCAAGAACAGCACAGAGAGGGTGGTTGTGCTGGCTTTCTGAAATCACTAGTTATTTATACAAGCAGGTTTGAGTGTGGACATTCTGGATTCCTGTTCTAAAGGATCCAAAGTCCTTCAGGGCTTCTCTGTTGTCCCAAGGGTTTAGTCCACTCCCGATATGGGAAAAGAGAAAATGTCAAAGCTTCCTTTCATTTTATTTTTTCCTTGTAGCATTTTTGGTCCATTTGCTACCACATCCTGATCCTGAACGGGATGGCAGCTGCCTGTTAGGCATCAGCTGTTGGGATTCTACCACTGACTTGCAGAGCCTAAGCTGCCGCTGGCCTGCACCCCTCACACGATAGAGCTTTCTCAACTCCATCATCCCATGCCCATTCGTTGTTCCCCAAGCCCAGGGAGACCAATGTTGAGAAGCTCCCATCTTAGTTACATATAGCTCCCAGACAAGTCCCTGATGGACAGACTCAGGTGCTATGGCTTTGGACTGGGACCCCCAAGCCCTGATCCTTTGGGTGAATTTTTCTTGTGAATATTTTGCCTCTTTCTCGTTGGACATGGCTTGTTTGGGGCCAAATTAGGCTACCCACGATATTTTTAACTTCGATTCAATAAGATCAGAATCCGAACTTGGAGCCTCAGTCTTTCTAGGCCAGCCCTCTACCCCTTGATTCACACACCCAATCCCAACCCTTTTGACCTTGGTGCTTCTCCCTCCCCCCAAAATGCAGTCTCCTACTTTTATCTAGACAATGGCTATCAAGCTACCATCTCCCTAGCTATGTCTCCCAAGTAGCTAGGATTACACATGTACTACGCCTGCCTCAAAAAAAAAAATCTTCCCTTTACATATAAAAAGCAGCTGTGGAAAACTGTATGAAAACGTTTCCTAAAGATTATCCTATTCAATATACATTTGCCTGTGGCAACTCTTCAAAGTCAAAACCAGTTCCAAGAGAGCTTATCTATCTATCTATCTATCTATCTATCTATCTATCTATCTATCTATCTATCTATCTATCTATCTGTCTGTCTGTCTGTCTGTCTGTCTGTCTGTCTGTCTGTCTGTCTGTCTGTCTATTTACTTACCTAACTATTTTACCTATGGAATGAACTTGCAGTTCATCTGCATAAAAATAAAATACAGCCATGCTTAAAAGAAACACTCATTTAGGTAGCGGTGAGATCATTTTTCTGGAAGGGCTATGAATACTAAGTTGAATGGGAAGTCAATTTTTCAAAAGACAAAATTGACCCAAACACTTCATATCTCGATTCTTTTAGACTGTCAATGCTGTATTGATATTTAATCTGACAGTGCCTTCAGTTATTGGTTCATAGCACAACTTGCACAATTCACCAATCCATTGAATGTCAGCAAGCTGTGCACATGGGCAAGCTACATGTGCCTGTAGTTAATCAAACTCCAGAATGACTACATGAGAGGGGTTGAAGGATGTCCCTGCCATCATCCTGCCTACAAGCTGTGGGTGGCACCACATTACACAGTGCTGCATAACTTATGCGCAGGCTGCCTTTGTAACCAATTGCGCTACAGTTCAGGGTGATTATAGCTTGAAATCAATTAGACACTGACTGCTTAACCCCCCCCCCCACTCCCACCGAAACTCTTACAAAATCCTTAGTTCTAGTCTGTATTTTTGCACTTTATATACAGTGTAGACAATGCAGAGATTTGTTTGATTATCAGCAACAAGGGCTTCAAGAAAAGTAACTGAGGTAAAACTGGCTGCAAAAGGCAAGAGATTGCTGACTCAGATGGCTGAAACTCAGATAACTGTGTTGAAGCCCTGCTCATGGGGTAATTGAGTTCAGAGACTAAAACCCCTGGGCACTTCTTATCTTATTGTCTAAAATTTCCTGTGTTCATCCTTTCTCCTTACTATAATGTCTTTCTTCGTTCAGCTGAGAAAATATGGTCCTAAGGGGGAGGTTATGATTACATTTGTACAGCCTTGTCGCCAAAAATAGAAGAGGACCCTTTCTTCCTGACCCTAGTTATTAAAATTCCTGCCAAGGAACTCTGGTAGGCTCTTGTTGGTCTTATGGGCATCTCTGGACACCTTCTCTGGCCAGAGAATGTTGGGTAACAGATAGCAGTGGGTGATCACCCCCCATTAGCACTGGGAAATCTGACAAAAGATGTTGCCAAGTCCCAGGACCATAAATTAGTTTGCATTTGAAAGGTAGATCCTCTCTCAGTTCATGTAGACTTGTGAAATTATTATATTTCCTTGAATTGCAGCTTAACAATATACAATTCCATGAAGAGTCCATGAGTTTACATCAATGTTACTTCCACACGTACAGAGATCCTCTGTCATTTGTGACTCTATATGTATATAAAATCAAAATTGTATAACTTTTGTATGTCCAAATAAATTCCAGTGTTAAAATAGCTACTTTGCAAGTATTAACACATAATGCTATCTCACATTAATCACAAGAGATAAAATGTTTAACTCAATAGTTTTCAGATCTTTTGTGTATTTCTGTGAGGTTGAAGTAAGCTAGTAATTCTGTTTCATTTTAAAGTTATACCCTAACTTTAGAGATGACCTTGCCTCCATTCTTTTCATAAGCCATCCTGAACAAACCACAAAAACAGACGTTTCACTGTATTTGATTCTGGTGCCCTGCATCTTGTTTATACATTTTTCTGATTTGGGGAGGGGAAGGGAAATAACAAAATGCTGAAACAAGGATACAGGTTGACTCATTGTAACCATGAGATGTACAAGACACTAGGTTGAAAATGAACTTTTCAACTTCGGGGTGGGGGAGAGGGAGGAGTTGGGGAGGTGGGAAGGGAAGGGATGGTAGGGGAAAAAGAAAGGAGGAGGTAACAATGCTCGATAAGAAATGTACTCATTACCTTACTCATGTTACTGTAGCCTCTCTGTACTGTATCTTTACAATAAAAATATATAATAAAAAAGAAGTCTCACTGATATATGAGGTTAAGAACATGCTTGCCATCAGCTCTTCACACAAAAAAGAAGCTGCATTTATTTATTTTGTTTTAGTACCGGGGCTTGAGCTCAAGGCCAAGGCACTGTACCTGAACTTTTATTTTATTTTTTTTCTCAAAATTGTCACTCTACCACTTGAACCACAAACACCTCCACTTCCAGCTTTTTGGTTGTGAATCATAGAGTCTCACAGACTTTCTTGCTTTGAGCTGAAATTTCAGATCTCTGCTTCCTGAGCTTGAGTCATGGGCAACTGTCAAGGGTTCTTTTTGATTAATCTCTTCTAAAATCAGTTGAACTCTTTCCCTGATTTTTCTTATTCTCAATTAGGAAGCATGATGATTATTAATGTGGGAAAAGAGAAAATGGCAAAGCTTTATTTCAGTTCATGACAGTCAAGTAGAAGAAGTATGTTGACAAATTATAGTTTAGAGTCCCAAATAAAACAGAAGCCCCAGCTCACAGAGTTTGGATAGCTAAGCAGCAGAGACCAAGTGGGTGGATGGATGGATGGAAGAGTCGCACAGGTGGACAGATGTATAGAGATTAAAGTGGACAAGTAACATGGAAAATAATTGAAGCTTTCATAGCCTGAGGACCACTGTAAAAAAAAACAAGTAGGGAAAGTGAATCTTCAGTAGAATTTAGGAGACATTGTGAAATAACATTAAAGAGAGAACAGGTGTGGCTAGACACTGAAATCAGAAAAGGGGAAAATAGAGATGTGCTTTGTTGAAACATATTTCATTGAAGCTCCAGAGAGATGTGATGTGGTTTATACCACGTTAAATAGCCTGGGGTAACAGGAATTAATGTTGGCTGAGTGGAGAATAGGAGGTAAAATGAAAAGATTGGTAGATCATACCACAGAGACTTTACATGCTAGAGTGAAGAACTTAAATACAATTTTCTAGGTCCTAGAGACTTTAGAGTAGTTTCGTTTAAAAAGTCATATAATTAATATTGGGCTTTAGGAGAATTTTTCTGGTACAAAATTATAAGCTTGATCAGAAAAGGGGGATTTGAAGCCATAGTGAGCCATGAAGGTCTTATGATGTCACAGGAATGACAATAAAATTAAGTGACAAGAGTAGAAATGGAGAAGGGAAGGTATGGACAGAAGAAAAAAATAATTTGTCATTGGTCCTATCAATTCTTGGAACCAGAAGAATGAAAGCAGAACATAGAGAATATAAAGTAAAAAGATGTGTGGGGCAAATGAAGGGCAGGTGGTTGGTG
Organism: Dipodomys ordii; assembly: GCF_000151885.1. NCBI lineage: Eukaryota > Metazoa > Chordata > Mammalia > Rodentia > Heteromyidae > Dipodomys > Dipodomys ordii. Next base: position 1,860,632 of record NW_012267458.1, read on the forward strand.
TTACAAGAAAAAGTGATTAGAACTGCTAGAATAACATGGACAAAATGCAGAAAAGTAAGGTGTGAATTCATCCTAACCAGAAGAGTGTGTGAGAACGCACAGAAGAAACTAAACATGGCCCTAGACAGGTATGTCTCAAACAAGCTTGTTTGACCAAGTACAGGATGACATTACTCAAGATGCATTGTATTCATCAACGGACGTGTTGAGTTGTACTGCTACTTAAGATAATAAAAATATTTTTTAGAAGATTCAAATACCTGAAGAGTAGTATCAAACTATTGTATGGATCTTTACCCTACCACTGGGCCTCTTCTTACAGTCTAGCTTTGATTGTATGAATAGGACAGTTCGTGAAAATTCAAGGTCATCACCGAAGGAAAGAATAATGCACAACCAATACCTTCACTTGACAATGAGGAATCAGAGACCCTGAGTGAAAATCCAGAGACAATCCAGTGGAAGTCATGAGATTGTGATCGGCTGGATCTAGAACATGATTTCTCATCTCCCAGAACCTTCTCATGGCAATAAAACTTTCCTGCACCACACATCTGTAATTTTTCAGTTCCTGTGAAAGTTTTGCTTTTGCAATATGCAATCAAATCTTACTTTGTCTCCTCAAAATGACTGAAGTAGGCTGGTGCCTGAGAAATATATTGTGCTAAATTAAATATACTCTCTTGTAACCTTAAAGATAAATGTCATGCAAATATCCTAAGGATAAAAAGCTGCCAAGAAACTGTTGATGTTTGACCGTGGACATCTAAAACCAATACAGAAGGAAGTGCCTTCTTCCACTCTTATCTAAGAAGACTGACAGTTTTAATAACAATGTCAAATGCATTTTGGGGGCACATTTTTCCCAGCTATTTGTGCTGTGCAATGCACTATCTTGAAATGTCAGAGCACTGCTTCCCCTCCCCCACCTTGGTGGTGACCTTTTCTATTGAAATGTACTAGAACAAGATTCCTATTGCAATGTTCAAATTCAAATTCAATTGTTTTCATGCTACTACTGTTATAAATAGCTGTAATTAGCATACTTGAAGCAACACTGAACATCTCTGTTCTCTGTTGGTACCAATGTACCAATACATGGTGACTACAGGATGGAGAATAGTTTTTAGTTTGAGAATGCCAAACCTCGCCCCCATGCCTGAGACTCACTGATGACTGTCGTCTCCTCTCCAAATCTGCCTTTACTAGCAAGTTTTTTGTTGCTTTCACAACCGCATCATAAATTTGGTATTTGGTTTTTTAAAGCAGTATGTATCACAAGATGCAATAGCCTGTTTAGGAGAAACAATATCTGGACACAATGTTGAATATGAACTAAACAACTGTGTGGGTGGCGACAGAAGCGAAAAACTGGGAGAGAACAAGGGAAGGGGTGTCATTGTCCAAAAAGAAATAAACTCATTACCTGACTTATGTAACTGTACATCACTTTTTATAATAACAATAAAAACATTTCTTGGGGGGTCCGGTCGTGGGGCCTGAACTCTGGACCTGGGCACTGTCCCTCAGCTCTTCAGCTCAAGGCTAGTGCTCTACCACTTGAGCCACAGCGCCACTTCCAGCTTTTTTCTTTTTGCTTATGTGGTGCTGGGGAATCAAACCCAGGGTCTCAGGCATGCAAGGCAAGCGCTCTACCACTGAGCCACCTTCCCAGCCCCCAATAAAAACATTTTTAAAGAAAGGCAATATAGGAAATTTTGAAGATCACAGAGCTTGTAATGGCCTTCTGGACTCAAATATTTCCATCCTAGAGTTACATTTGTTGTACTCCCATACAATAATCGTTTCTCTCTCCAAGTTTCAGTTTTCTTTACTGTAACATGTGACATAATAGTTCATAAGGATCTTGGAATAATTAAAGAAGATGTGCAAAGTTAAAGAAGATGTACAAAGAGTTTTTCTTTCTCGTTTTCTTTTCCTTTTTATTTAGTGCTGAGGATTAAATTCAGGGCTTTGAGTTTCCTAGGCAAGTGCTCTACTGCTTGAACCACAATTCTTTCACTTTAGAGTCTCATGCTTTAGCCCAGGTCAGCCTCAGAGTATAATCCCTTTGCTTTTACCTCCTCAGAGCAAAGGATTAGGGGTATGCACCAACCACACGCAGCATATGAAAGTGTTTTTAAGTGTTTTCACACATAAGGGTTAAGAATCTATGAATTCACATAAAAACCTACAAGTTCTGTGATAGTAAGAATTATGTCTAGACTTTCCTGCAGTGGATATCAAAGGAAAAACCTGACTCTCACATTGTAAGGAATCCATAATAATTACAGGTAGAGTGGATAGTCCAGTTTCTTCAAGTACTTTTACATACATTGTCAAAATTGAGCCACAAATCATGCCAGATAATGCTAATGTTTCCCACACTATACATATAAGGAAGTTAGAACCCAGAGATATTAAATGACTTGGTCTCAAAAGCAGAGGCAAATTATTATATATCCTCAGGTGTTCTGATCCCAACTAGCATACTTTTCTAATCCAAGCTTTCACTTACTTTTCAATCTCTAAATCCTGAATACAAGAGTTTTTATAGATAAACCATGGAAGCTGAGTGCTGGTGGCTCATGCCTGTAACCCTAGCTACTCAGGAAACTGAGATCTGAGGATCTCAGTTCAAATCCAGTCTAGTAGGAAAACCTATTAGATTTTTTTTTAATCCCTAATTACCAAAAAGGCTGGAAGTAGAGTTGTAGTTCAAGTGGTAAAGTACTAGACTCGAACACAAAAATCTCATGGATAGCATCTAGGGCCTGAGTTCAAGTCTCAAGACCAGGAAAGACAGACAGACAGACAGACAGACAGACAGACAGACACACACACACACACACACACACACACACACACACACACACGGAAATCACTGTTCTATTCACATCACTGCATTATTTGAGCATGAAAGTTAAAGTTGGTAACATATATCAAACTGATATATCAATACAAGTCATTATTATTGCGTTTAGTGAAGGAATCTATGACAAAGTTGGGTTGTTGTATGAGATGATGCAACATTTTTGCTGTTGTTTGTTGTGGGGTTGAACTCAGGGCCTGGGAGGGAGCTGTCCCTGAGCTTTTCTGCTTAAGGCTCTAGCACGCTACCACTTTGAGCCACAAGTCTACTTCCAGTTTGTTTTTTGTATGTTTGTTTTTTTCTTTTTTTTTCTGTTTTTTTTTAAGGTGGCTAATCGGAGATAAGAGTCTTATGGCTGTTCTTGCCCCAAGCTGGCTTTGAATCACAATCCTCACATCCCAGCCTCCTAAGTAGCTAGGATTCCAGGTGTGAGTCATCAGAACGTAGTCTCATGTAACTATTAAAAAATTAAAATTTAAAGGCAAGAGAAAAGGAAGGAAAATCTGGGTTAAGGAGGGTTGATGGATTTGCAATAGGAAAGGTTTTGAATTCCTGATTCCCAACAATGCTGGCAGATCAAGGAGGGAAAGATTTTTTTCTGACATTGCAATGATCTCTTGTGTTGTCAGCCTGTATCAAGGTGTATCTCTTATATATTGTCACATGTGGTTGATAATGAAACTAGAAAGATACAATCTTTCTCCTTTTTGTTTCAATTTCCCTTAAAAACATTGTGTTCCCATGGTCATACATTGTTGCTTGACTTAGAATTTTTCTAATTTGCTTTTTAACAACACCAGATATCACAAACTTTGTTGATGTACCAAGAAAGTTGAAAAACAGAAGTAATGCCCCCAATGCACAAAGTAACTTCATTAGTTATATGGTGGTGCAACTGGTAATTATCAGAATCAACCAAAATTGTTGAGCACAGAGTATGTGGAAAACAGATGGTGCATGATTTTATTGGCCTATTTATTAATTTTTTTAATTTTTGGAGCAGGGTTTTACCTTGTAGCTCAGGCTGACCTTGAACTCACTGTAGCTCAGGTTACTCTTGAACTCTCAATCATCCTTCTTCTGCCTCCTACCTACTGAGGTTGCATACCTATAGCCAAACTCCTCCACTTGTATCATTTAGCATAATTGATCTATTCATTTCTTCACAAACATTTACTGACCACAATGCTACCAAACTCATTCTATGAGACTTAACACTCAAACTCTTAGGAACACAACAATCTCACACCTGTAATCCTAGCTACTCAGCAGACTGAGCTCTGAGGAACATGGTTCAAAGACAGTCTGGCAGGAAAGTCTGTGAGATTCTTATCTCCAATTAAGAGGTAGAGTGCCGGCCTGAAGCAAAAAGGCTAAGATACAATGCTCAGGCTCTGAATATGAGCTATTAACCAGTCTGCTTGATGAACATGGATGAAAATAATCTTAATTAAGCATTCATAAACTGTTTTTAACAACAGATTAATATCATGCAGTTATCTAGTTGGTTTTATTCCAGCAATGTAAGGGAAGTTCAACATATACAATTCAATCAATGTAATGTAGCACATAATAAATGACAAAACCACAGGTCATTTCAATAGAAATAGAAGAATACTGTGACAAAATTCAGCTTTCTTTTGTGGTATAAGCTCTGAAGAAATGAGAAATAAAAGGAATGTATGTCATCATAATAAAGGCTATGTGTAATAAACTTATAACCAACATCATACTAAATGGTGAAAAACTGAAATTATTTCCTCTAAATTTAGGAATGTGACAAAGATGTCTACTTTCTCCACTCCCATTCAACCTACTACTTGAATTTCTAGACAGAGCAATACAGCAATAAAAATAATAAAATTACATTTGAAAAATTATTAAATCATGATAAGTTCTACAGTATGAAATAAAATAACATGAAAGAATAAAGAATAACAGAAAATTATACAAAGTGAAGTAAGCCAGGCCCAAAGAAATATAGGTCCCATGGTTTCCCTTATTTGCAATAACTAGTGTACATCTAGGATAATCTTACCAGATAAGTAGAAAAGGGCAAAAGCTGTGCACATATGACCATATAAGATGATGCTAAGTGAAATGAACCCCAAGATAGGGACACAAGAGGTATTTTCTTTGTTGCTGTTGCTTTTAAAGTACTTATAAGGTACTATGTGATTTCTTTTGTATGTTCTTCTCCCATGGTATAACCCCTGTTTTCACTGTATTTGATTCCGGTTTCCTGAATCTTGTATATACATTTCTCTAATTTAGGGAGGGGAAGGGAAATAACAAAATGCTGAAACAAGGATACAGGTTGGCCCATTGTAACAATGAGACATACAAGACACTATGTTGAAACAATGAGATGTACAAGTTATTATGTCAAAAAATGAACTTTACAACTTTGGTGTGGAGGAGGGGTGGTGGGGAGGATTGGGTGGCGGGGTAGGGGGGGAGAATGGGAAGGAATAGGAAGGGAAAACAAAGGAGGAGGCCACAATGCTTGATAAGAAATGTACTCATTATCTTGCCCATGTAATTGTAACCCCTTGGTACATTATTTTCATAAAAAAAGAGAGAGACTATGTTGAAAACGAACTTTACAACTTGGGGGAGGAGGGAAAAGTTGAAGATGTGGGAAGGGGGAAGGGATGGTAGGGGAAAAACAAAGGAAGGGGTAACAATGCTCTGGAGGAAATGTACTTGCTCATGTAATGTACACTCATGTACACTTACTCATGTAACTGTAACCCCTCTGTACAGTATCTTTACAATAAAAAAATATATTAACAAAAAATAATGGAGGCCTGAGGTTATAAATGCCACTTAGACATTCTGTCATAGACAACTGCACTGAAGTTCTAAAATTAGCAGCTAAAATTAGAGAAGCTACAATTGGAGCAAAGGCTTGAATTAAGTGAGGAGTTATCCATGAAGTGTAGGTACTAACGAGTCATGAACAAATAAAGCCTAAGCTCAAATGCCCTGAAGCAGTGAGAAGCTAGACTCAATTGGAAATGAGATCAGAGACCCAACTGCCACCATCAGGCAGGCTCCAAGGAAAAGATGAAGAACTTGGGTTTTCTAGTCAACACCCTGTAGAGTTCCTAGTCAGGAAAATGACAGAATTTGATTTTTCAAAGCATCATGCTGATTATGGTATAAGAAATGGATTATAAATTGTGCACATGGCAAGGGAGGAAGGTTGGAGAAGAATTTGGAAGTAATTAATCCTCCAAAGCCAGGCAAGAGACAGTGGTGACTATCGGGGTAGGGTCAGTAGTAAATTGGGGAAGATGATGTAGTCTCTACAGCTTGTGTGTTCTGAATGAAATGGGTTGAATTAATTAGTGGAGAATGAGGAGATTTGACATGCGAGAAGGGGAAATTGGAGCGGTAACAAACTAGGGAAGAATATTAAGATGGTGAGTAGTAGATCCCATTTCAAGATTGTGGTTCTGAATCTCATGGGAGATGAGGTCATGGGCAAGTGTGATTTGTTTTTGTATGTAGGATATACATTTATGAATAATGAAAAAGAGCCTTTGCCCAAAGTGACTATTACAAAACTCAAAGTTCCTTTGAAATCTGACTAGGTCGTTATTTTAGGCATTATCTCAATCTGCTTTCATATTTGCCTTTTCTCCCTCTATCTTAACCAAAACTTCAACTTACAAAAGTTGAAGACCAACAAGAATATTTAATGTCTAACTTTTTATCAATAGTTACTAAAACATAGTAAGCTACCTGTTTTCCATCCCTGGGTATATTTAAACTAAATTATCAACTAAATGGAAAAACAGACTAGACAATAGTTATCACACAAGCCAAATAAGCTAGTTTGATTAGTATCATTGCTGTTACCTATTGCAATAACATATTGAATAAAGCCCCATGACTGTGTCTACCTGTTCTGTTTTGGAGCAAGGTCTTACTCTATCCCCCAAGCTGGCCTAGAGTCATTAGGTAGCAAGAGCGCATGAAGAAGCAAGTACCGTGATGGATCTTAGTGGAGAGTGTCTGCCATATTGCTCCAGACCTAGGGCAGCAAGTGAAAAACTGGACTGGGAAAAGTGAGCAGGGATTTGGCCATCCCATGTTAAAAAGGGAGATACTGGAAAATGACTGGTGACTGACTCCTGCAATCCTAGCCACTCAGGAGATTGAGATCTGAGGATCACAGTTCAAACCCAGCCCGGGAAAAACAAATCCAAAAGACTCATCTCCATTTAACCGAAATAGAAATGTGGTTCAAGTGGTAGAGCATCAGCCTTGAGTACAAGAAAAAAAAAATCAAGCAAGAACTAGAGGACCTGAGTTCAAGCCCCAGTCCACACACACACACACACACACACACACACACTAAATAACTTTTTCTTAAAGAGAGTATTTTTGACATTCTACTGAGGGACACGTGGTGGAGAGGTGCGCAAAGAAGATGCGTTTGCGCCTGCCCTTGCAGCTCAGGAAAGCAAACCCTCCCCAGGTCCCACAGTTGCCAACCAACACTGGGAGCTTAGGGGTGGCCTAGATCTCCATCCTTGGGAGAAGATGGCATTCCTGGGCCGCAGCCAGCTCTGCGTGAGTTCCTAGCACCCCCTACTTCTTGATGTGACATCCAAGTTTCTATGTCACACAGGTGGAGGTGGGCCTTCCGGGCATCCCAAGGCTCCCCGGCCATCCTGAAGTTAGCCATCTCCAAAAGCCTTCCCCCCACCACCACCCCCCAGAGGAGAACCAGGTGCCCCTGCCCCTCCGCCTGGCTGCTCTTGCAGCAACCAGGCGTGCGCCCCCTTTCCCGATCCTTGACGTCAAGCTTGAGCCCGGCGCGGGAGGGAGGGAAGGCGGCCCGCAGAAGCCATTCCATTCCAGCAACAGCTTGCAGGAGTGAGCTGCACATCTCTCGCCTGGAACACAAGATCGAGAGCCCGGAACAGGAGAAGGAGAGGACCAACGGGGCTCCGAGGACACCCCCCCACACACCCACTCCACCCTACCCCGCCCTTGGGCTTGCTGCTGCCCAGAGGGAAAGGGGGTGCGGGGAGAAGGGGAAGGCGGGGGCCGCGCGGTGCCCCCAGCGGGGGAATGTGACATCAGCGCGCGCCTGGGGCGCTGGCGGCTGGAGGAGGCGGCTCCTCCGCGAGCTCGCGGGCCGGGCTGCGCGCAGCACACCTCGCGCGGCAGCGCCCGGGGAGGAGGAGGAGGAGGACGCCGCCGACGACGACGCAGATCCGGCTGGCTTAGGCAGCCGGGATGTCGGCGAAGGAGAGGCCAAAGGGCAAAGTGATCAAGGACAGCGTCACCCTCCTGCCCTGCTTTTATTTCGTGGAGGTGAGTTGTGCCCCCAGGAGCTTAGACATAATGCGGATGTTCCGGAGCGAATTGGGGTCCTCGATGGGCGATTGGAGGCCGGGAAGATGGTGCTGGGGGTGAGCCCCTCCCCCCGCTGCTCCCAAATGCTTGACCCTCTTCCTTGCGCCCCACACACCCTCCCTCCCTTTCCTCCTGGGGTTTTTGGGGAGCACTCCTGTGCATGCTCGGCTGGGGGGGGGCGGGGGAATACCTGCCAGATCAAGGTGGTTCGAGCTAAAGGCGGCCTCCCGGGAAGACATACCTGTGTGAGTGTGTTTCTAGTTATGTGGTGCCCTGTGCACCACGTCTGCCAATACCCCGCCACGGGGCCGGGGGTGGGGGCCATAATGCCCCTGTTTCCGAATGTATTATCTTTACCATGCTGACTATGTATCTAGAAGTCGGGGAGCACTGAGGTGAGGATTCAAATGCGCACGGCTGTGCCCCCTCCCTCCCCAGACTCAGAAAGGGAGATGTTTGCACTGCGAGGATCGCCCATTGCTGTTATTACCTCCCCCCCCCTCGCCCCGCCGCCACCACCACACACTCCCACCTCCACCCCCAAGCCTTCCCCTGTAGTTACTATGGTGCTCTCTTCTGCTTCTAAAACTGGGGCTACATTTCTAACCAACAACCATCAAGCTATCAGCCTTTATTCCACGGTGAAATGAAAACGTGTATATTGTACGTAACAGTATTTACACACAAAGGTGTATGTATTATATTTATATTATATATATATTTAAAATACATGACATCATCTAATTGTACGTGCTATATATCTGGGCATTTATTCCTTGCTGAGCAGTATCACAGAGAAGCAATCAACATGCAGATGTATTCCTAATGAACCTTTAACTTACCTAATGCAGTATTTGAGGGAGGAACATTTTATGGGAGCCGTGCTGGAGATTGACAGGTACTGGACTTCATCTACCATGATCCATTGCATTGGGAAGACATTTTTTTTTTTTTAGCTTCTGAAATTAGAGGTAGGGAGAGGAAAGATGTATTGGATAGGTTTAGGGAAATCGAGGGGGTTTAAGCATTCAGCTCTGCCCTGTGTAATTACAAGCCTGGGTTGCACAGAGAATTGAGACTGTTGCTGGATTTTATAAATATCCTTTCCTGGCTATCTCCACAGACAAATATGGAGGTTTGCACCTCCAAGTGCAGCGAGTAGAGTCTGTGTTTGATGCCTAGGAGGCTTATCTGGGTTGGAAAAAAGTCATTGCCCTGAAGTGTGGGGGGAAGGAATATGGCAAGTCTGTTCTCATCTAGAGCAGCATATCTGGAAGTTTCTTTCGTGTGTCATTCATTTGTTACATGATTTTCAGATTTGAGAAAGGGGTATGTGACCTGCATACATCTCAGACGAATACTTGGTGACCCCTTCCTCGTGACCTACAGAAAAGAAGAGTCAGCTGGTGGCTCATGCTTAACACTTAGCTACTGAGGAAACTGAGATATAAGGATCATGGTTTGAAGCCAGTCTGGGGGTGGAGGGAAAGAGGGACAGGAAATGTCTATGAGACTCTTATCTTTAGTTAACCACCAAAAAGCCAGAAGAGGAAGTATAGCTCAAGTGGTTAAGTACCAGCCCTGGGCAAAGACAAGCTAAGGGACAGCACCCAGGGCCTTGGGTTCAAGACCTAGTACTACCACAAAGATTGAAAAAAGAGAGAAAACATTACCTTGCTTATTTAAAATAGTTGGTTCATTTATTGCCCTTCCTTTTTTTCCTCACAAGGGATTTTGAGGCCATAACTTAGGTCATTTGTTGTTGAAAAATAACAAAGAACTTTGTCCAGAAAAATGTGAGCAGCAACAGATTCCATGGTAAAAAGCCTAGAAAGATGCCTGGCTTCAAGTTCAATGGTCAGACTGCTTGTTGAGTGCCCAATCTACAATGGTTTTTCACTAAAGCACTTCCATTCATATCTGGATCTATTACATTTGTTCAAAGGAAACCAATGAGTTTTTAGGTTCCATGTCTAGGAAGGTCCAGCCACAAGGTCAGCTAGAAGCTAACTACATATGCATTAGAGAAGTATAGCTTCTAGGGAAAAAATAAAATAAAACCTCTGTCCTGAGGAAACAAGCCACAAAATTAAGCTCAGTACCTGAAAAAAAATCCAAATTGTGTACTTTGATGGGATCTTTCAGAGGCGTTCCTGTCCTATGAGCCTAGGATTTTCCAAGTAAGAATGCACTGGGCACCAGTGACCTGTAATCCTAGTTACTCAGGAGGCTGAGATCTGAGGATCATGGTTCAAAGCCAGCCAGACCAGGAAAGTACGTGAGACTCTTATCTCTAATAAACCACCAGAAAACTGGAAGTGGCACTGTGGCTCACGTGGTAGAGTGCTAGCTTTGAGCTGAAGAGCTCAGGGACAGCACTCAGGCCCAGAGTTCAAGTCCCACAACTGACAAAAGAAAAAAAAGTAAGAATGTGTCGATGCATGTGAATTATAGATTTAGAAACAAACATCTCACAAATGTAAAATTGTGTTCATGGCTGGAAATAACCCAAGTTCATTGCTTTCACTTGGTCTCTTCAGTTACCCTGTATGAAATCCTTAGCAGGAAAATTACTTGAGACAGCTCACAGAGTTTGAATATTTATGTGATAATATCTGGGGGGGAGGAGGAGGGCAACAGTTTTTCAAGAGAAATCTACAAAAATAGATCACAAATTAAATGTATGATAAGGCACTAAAAATCTTCCAGAATATGGAAGAAGTGTTTGAGGCATGTTACTTAGGAGTTAACATAACACACTTCCAAGCTCCCTTGAAATGACTCATTTTGAAGCTGATGGAAATGAACTTTGCATCTCCTTTAGAAGAAGAATCAACATAGCTTGAATTAACATGTCAATTAAAAGCTCTAGAGCAATGACACTTCGCTTTATAGCATAATTTCCCAAGACCTTAGTGACTAAGATAGAAAAGTGTAACATTAGGAAATCTGTTTCCATCATTTATCAGCCAAAGTATATTTTTTCAAGCTCATTCTGTTACTTTAGACCATAACTGAAGGAACAAAAAGGGGCCAAAAGGACCAGATGTAGAGGAAAGAGCAAGATATCCAGCACACGGGATGTTGTGGCCAACTTAAGCTGTCCTTCAAGTTGTTTGGGCTAGTGTCAAATTGCTACTCTTTGTAGGTATGAGATACAAGGAAACTGGATTGGGAAATTTTCAACTGGACCAGAGGAGGGTAAAAATCAAATTAGAATCACAACAAGAAAATGAGAACAACCTACCCTTACAGACAAATCAACCCTGTTCAAACACCACCTGTTTCACACACTGCTTAGACAATTCCAGCCATGATGTTCCTCTCATTCTTACATTCCTCAGATAGAATAGAAATCATTCGATCTATACATGGTTCCTCAGATTCACACACAATAGAAACTATTACATTCATGTCTGAGAAAACAGAACACAGTATGAGGTTAAAGCTGTTGTATCTGTAGCAAGGTAGGCCCACAATGTTTTGATTGCTTTTCTCTCTTCTAACGGCCCTGAACTTGAAACAGATTGTTTTACTGCTAGGCTAAGAGATCACCTAAGAGATCACTCCCTGACTAGGTCTAGCTTGACTGCCGTCATTGCTCAGCAGAAGTTACTTCCTCTACAATTCCGACATGATTTGGGTTCCCTACGTTTCCTGAAATGTATCTGTATACATTTTATATACCGATATACATGTATACATATGTATATATGTATTATGTATGTATATATGTATATATGAATATATATTCATCTGTGTATGTTTCTACATATATCTGTATCTGTGGACATGTATTTGGGCAAGGATGCTAACAGAAGAGGGCTATTTAGAGCAACAGAGCCATTTATGAAGTATTTCGAGTAAATCTAGTACTTTCCATGCAAACCATTCCGTTTAATCCTTGAAGATTCTCATTAAGAAAGAGAACATGATTACGGCTTTGAAGAAGAAGGAGAAATCATAAAAGATAAATAGCACACCCCAGGTCACAGGCCAAGCCTGATGTGAGCTCAGAGCTCAGGCTCTTCACCACTGAACTCATGCTCACTCTGGGCTTGCTCAAGGGATTCCATACAGACAACATCACCCATAAACTCAGAAAGATGGTCTTCTGGGAGGTTGAGGCAAGAGAATCACTCGCACCTAGCAGTTCAAGGCCAGCCTGGATAACAAAGTGAGACTCAGTCTCAAAAATAAAACCAACCAGCTAACAACCAGTAACAACAACCTGGAAAGAAAGTAGCAAGGGACATAGCACATCAGCTTATGCAGAAGATGCAGGTTTCTCTGGAAAAAAACAAAACCTAGCTTTCTCTGTCCGGTTGTCCTCCAGAGAAAGACTCTAAGCCTAATGAGTCTGTAGACAATGTGAACCCTACATTGGCTCTATAGCAACTAGTATTCCACCCCCAAACAAGTGTCCCCAGCTAGAGGAGAGGTAGAGATGCAGGTAGCACATTTGAAGAATAGCAGGGCATCTCTAATTACGTCCTTGTGGGCAGCCAATCCTCACCCAGGGTCCAGCCACTGAAAACAGGTATCCCACCCCAGTTCACTACCTAATGACAGGAAGCAAAGTACTCAGTTAATAGGCAGAATGGCGCTTTCTTCTAGCTGCTATTTGATGATAAACGGCGCTCTGATTGAGAGTAATGTAGCATGGAAGTCTGAAAAAAGATCCCTGAGGAGTTTCAGTACAACACCTCAATTTAGGAATAAGTTCGATAATTTAGATTTGTTGTTGTTGTTCCATGTGTTTGATTTCGTGTTGATTCTGATGCTTGAACTCATGGCTGGGGTGCTCTTGCTTGGCATTTTTTGCCCAAGGCTAGTGCTTTACCACTTGAGCCACAGCTCCACTTCCTGCTTTTTGATAGTTAATTGGAAATAAGAGTCTCATGGACTTTTCTACCTGGACTGGTTTCAAACTGTGATCCTCAAATCTCAGCCTCCTAAGTAGCTAGATGACCAATGAGATTTTTTTTCCTAGTGGTCAACCTAGGAAATAAAAGCAAATTGTGGCAAGAACTCTCACATCAGTGTATCTAAGCCCTCATTAGACTGAAAAGTAGGCAGAGTAGAATATGTCTCTGAAAATAAAGCCTTTAAAGTGCCAAAGCACTCTCCAAGTGTCATTTACAAGACTTATTGCAGCCAGTACTTTACCTAGAAGTAGACAAAGGTCTTTCAGGCTTAATAGCCCAATATTATACATGACAAGGCTAGTGACTGGGTATTAATGCATTTCCTTTATGCAAAGCCCTGTGATGACTCACAATTTTGTTCTTAATTGTTCTCCTTTTCAAAAACTGATTCAGTATGTAATATAAATCCATGATGAAAATTGTGTTTTAAGCCAAAAAGATGTAAGTTCTTTTTAAAAAAAATTATTGTAAAGGTGATGTACAGAAGGGTTGCAGTTACATAATCAGGTATTGAGTATATTTATTTTCAGTATCCCCCCACCATTTTCTCCCAGGTTTTTCCCTCTTGACACCCCTCCCCTCCCTGCCCCCAAGTTGTATAGATCCTTTCCAACCTAGTGTCTAGGGAGTATCTCTGCTGAATTGGTTCACCCTTTGTCCCACCTTTTCCCCTTCCTTCCCCAAATCAGATAAACTTACATACAAGACAAAAGGTACAGAAATCAAAAACAGAGACAAAAGGGGAAAAAATAAAGAACCATATATGATCATATAAAATGATGGATATCAAAATGAACTCTAAGAAATGGAAACATGAGGGTTTTTTTAAGATGTAAGTTCTTAATACAAAATAAATTGGAAATAAGATTTTTATTACTTAATCATTTGCTTTGACTACATTTTATTATTAATCTGATGTTTATGGAGCTAGTTTTGTTTGACTATATGCAGATGTTTTAACTGAAATATAGATCTTGATACAACTTTATAATCTCTTGCTTTCATACACACACACACAAATAACACTCCAGCCATGTATAAACCCAGAAGTGAGAAAATTATCTATTTACCATAAAGAAATCTTTTCTGAAACATTAAATCTAAAATAGCTTAATACTAAAAGAATTGAACTTATTTTTGAGAAATATTTTTAAGAAATTCATTTTCCTTCTTTTCTTCCTTCCCTAATTAATCTCCCTTTCAGTTTTTAGATAGAATCTTATCATATAGACCACATGGGCCTCAAACTTATTCCAGTCTCCACCTTCCAAATTCTGAGATTACAGGTGTGTTCCACTATATCCTGAGAATGCATTTCTTAATTGTAGTAAATGTTGATTCACAAGATTTCTGTTCTGTCTCACATTCTATGTGTGATCTTACTGGATCTTACTGGAAATTAGAGTTCTTTTTTTATGTAAATTTTAGCATCAAGAGGAAACACATCACAGTTCTGTAATGCATGTACCCAAATAGTAGCTCTAGGGTTTCTTTTCTTCCTTTTTCTAGATTGTAAAGAGATTGTCTGTTAAAAAATACCCCAAATCCAGAAGTGGCTCAAGTGGTAGAGCACTCATCTTGAGCTGAAGAGTTCAGGGACAACACCTAGGCCCAGAGTTCAAGCCCCACCACCAACCAAAAAAAAATACCCCAAACCCTGCCAAGTAAGATGAGCTGGCAAGTCTTTTTTAAAATTTTATTGTCAAGATGATGTACAGAGGGGTTGCAGTTACATAAGTAAGGTAGTGACTACATTTGTGGTGGAACTTGTTACCCTCTCCCTCATTTTTCTCCCCCTTTACCCCCCCCCCCCATTTAGCAAGTCTTTCCTCCTCCTTTGGAGTCACAATGATGAAAGTCTGGTGCAAGAGAAAAAGACAAAGGAGAAAATAATGAATTCCCAAATTTTGGTAATCGAAGTAAATGGGGACATTTTTGGAAATAACAAATATCAAACAAGGAGCCAACTATTAGGGAATTCGATTCCTACATACAATAACTATTTTACTTCTGACCAAGTCACTCAAAACGTTCTTTGTTCTACATTTTTCCAATAGGGGAAAAAATATAGTTAGCTTCTGCTAATTTCAAAGACATTTGAATAATGATAAAAACCATAGTGATAATGAGTTTAAAAAAAGAAGTTGGTTGCTATTGGCTCAATCTATAATCCCAGCAACACAGGAGGCTGAGATCAGATGATTGTGGTTTGAGACCAACCCAGGCAGAAAAGTCAATGATACTCTTATCTCCAATTAAGCACCAAAAAAGCTGGAAGTACAGCTGTGAATAAAGTGGTAGAGTGATAGCTGTGAGCAACAATGGAGCACAGAGACAGAACCCAGACCCTGAGTTCAAACCCAGGACTAGCTATATATATATATATATATATATATGCATGTACCATATATACACACTATATATTATATATAGTATAGTATAGATACTTTTTATTCCCATATATGTGTATATATACATATATGTATATATATTCCCATATATATATACATATATGTGTGTGTGTGTATATATATATATATATATATATATATTATATATATGTCTATATATATATGTCCTTCAGGGTACCAGGTATTTTGTAGTTTTATTTTCTTTTCTGTTTTCTTTCTTTTTCGGGGAGAAGGTCTCAGTTTTTTTTTTGTTGTTTTGTTCTTTTGTTGGTTGTGAGGCTTGAACGCTAGGCCTGGGCTCTATCCCTCAGCTCTTCAGCTCAAGGTTAGCGCTCTACCACATTAGCCACAGCGCCACTTCCGGTTTTCTGGTGGTTTACTGGAGATGAGTTTCATGGACTTTCCTGCCCGGGCTGGCTTTGAACTCTGTTCCTCAGATCTCAGCCTCCTGTGTATCTAGAATTATAGTCATGAGCCACCAGCACCTGTCTGGGTCTCAGTTTTTAAACTAGACTAGCCTCCAGCTTGGCATCTTCCTGCTTATCATCCTTCTCAATGTCCTTCTGTACGCAGCCTTCACATTTCTTTATTTACTTACTGTCTTATTTATTTATTTATTCATTCATTCATTTATTTTGAGAGTACTTGCTTTGTGCTCAAGGCCTCATGCTTGCCAGGCAGGCCCTCTACCACTTGAACCACAACACTCCCCACCCCCCATTTTTGCTATACTTAATTTTCAGATAGGGCTTCACATTTTTTTTGCCTCATTGACCCAGAACACAGTCTTCCTCTTTACGCCTCTCACATAGCTGGGCTGACAGACATAAGCCATGGCACCTGGTTTTTATGTTTTTTTTTTTTTTAATTGGAACATGACTTCTCAGAGACAGACATTTCTCTCTATAAGGGACACATGGCAATTTCAGTGAGAGAGTTGGGATTTGAGAACTTGTCCACCTGCCTCTTGAATTATGATTATTTGACCATCTCCCTCTTATATTATGACTTCGCCCCGCCTCCAGAGATGCCACGGCATTTAGCCACGGATGGCCCTGCCTCTTTTGTGACTTAGGCTGGCTTCACAGTATCTAAAGTAATGGGCTTGGAAGAAGCCTGGTTGGGCCCCTGACAGAACTAGAATGGAGTTTTTCTCTACGTATTGGATGAATATGCACTTTGTTACTAACATTTTCTAGTTACTGGTAGTTGATTTACCTCCAGCATGAATTTTAAAACATTGTATTATTATTATTAAGGTGATGTACAGAGGGGTTACAGTTACATAAGTCAGGTAATGAGTACATTTCTTTTTGAACAGTGTCATTCCTTCCCTCGCTCTCTCCCAGTTTTTCCCTCCCATTCCCACCCACATGTTATAGAGTTCATTTTCAACATAGTATCTAGTGAGTACCACTGCTGCATTTGTTTACCCTTTGTTTCTGCATTTCTGTGCTCCACCTTACCCTTCCAAAGACAGATAAACAAGACAAAAGAAAAGAAAAGAGCAACAAAGGAAAAAAAACTCTTTTTTTCCATTTCCTGGAGTTTATTTCAATGAATATTATTTTATATGATCAGAGGCACATAGACATTGTACCTTTGTGTTCCTCTCCTAACCGTGTCTTCCTTTGGTCTTGCTGTGTGTGAATGCCTAGAGTCCTGTAAAATTTATCATGTCCCCGTGTACTTTAGATCTAGCTTCTGCACAGGAGAGAAAACGTGCACCATTAGTATGTCTAGCTTGTCCAGTATGGATGTTTGAGGGTGGGACACTGTCTACTTACAAAGACACTTCCTTTTGAGTTTTGCAAATAGCAACAACAAGATCCCTATGGAGACTGATAGGAGAAAAAAGAGGGCAGAATTATGTCTCAAATGAAGCTTTAAGAAAGTAGAATCTATAGGTTTATGAGAATGATGGAGCATAAAAGAAGTACAGGTCTCAACAAGATAATAGAAACAAGGAGGTCAAGGCCCCACCGTATTAGGATAAATGTGAAGGCGGAAATCAAGTGGATGTGAATTTATTGGATCCATTCTGTGAGAGAACATGGAGACACCTTTGTATATTCAAGCTGTCCAAGCTAGCTGGGTAAATAAAAATCATTTGATGTGGCGCTGTGGTTCAAATGGTAGAGCTGTAGCTTTGTGAAAAAGTACCTAGGGCCTGAGTTCAAGTCCCAGTACCACCACAAAAATAAGTAGATAAACCTCAACTAATAAGAATAAGGACCAAATATTAGTTATCTGGGCATTGGGGGCTCTTGTCTATAATCCTAGCAACTCAGAGAGCTGAGCTCTGAGGATCATGGTTCAAAAACAGCCTGAACAGGAAAGTTTGTGAGACTCTTATCTCCAACTAACTACAAAACAAAACAAAAAAAAACAAAAAAAAAAACACCAGTACTAGTTCTAGTACTAGGTACTTTTTCACAAAGCTACATATATGTATATATATATATATATATATACACCGTACAGGCTATTTCTTCAAGCAAACTCTCTTTTTTATTCAAAATTGAAAAACATTTTATTACAGAATTAAACATTCTCCTTATATAATTAAGTTTAATGCAATTACATAATCCAATAAAATCTGACCTGAGTCTTTCTTTTACCATATATTAAAAAAACTGTAGTTTGAAAAGTTTCAATGACCTAAAAATACACTGTGGTTAATATCAGAACAGGAATAGGATTGAGGTCTCCTGACTCCTTTTTGAGTGTTCTTCCCTAATTACTGCTATTTCTAGAAATTATTATATTAAAAAAACGGTCCCTCTGGGTTATAACATTTAAAACGCAGGTCATTAGAAGGAATTGTGTCAGTCAGTCCTTTTTGGATACTTAAGTGCCTTTCATGAAATAACACTGCATTGAACAACACAATAAAGAAATTAAGAATGAGTCTTTTATTTTTCCAGATTTTTAGCTTCTTTGAAAACTATAGTTATAGCTAAAGCTAAGAATGTTTTAAAAGTATACATTTTCATTTACTTCTCTTCACATCTAGTCTCTCGGGGAGAGTAGTGGTGAAGGAAACCATGGAAAAAGCTAAAATATAATTTGCCCAATAATTTCAAAATTGCATTTTCCATTATACTTCAGTACAATTTTTCTCATAGATATCTCATTTAATCCTTCAAACACAAGTGAAGGGTGGATATTATCTTTGCTCTAGACAATTGACAACTCACGCAGAGAAGTTCATGAATTTGTTTATAACCCAGCTAGTGCTAATCTCCCAATGACACAGAGAAATTTAATTGTGATGTGAACTGTAAAAGACCCCAATGGCAAGCATCATGAGCCCATCAGCTTTCTATGGTTTCTTCTAGAACAGGTTAGCTAACTACTGCACTTCTCGATGACTATGGACTGGAGGAATTTCCTCATGATTGAGTGAGTTTGGACATCCAGGATGGAAAGGCTAATTTTGATATAATTCACATGTCATCTAATTCATATGTTATATACTATAATATATTCGTATAATTCATGTTGAGGTGGTTTTTCCCATTGATAATTACACTTTATCAATTGTTACATCAAGACATTGTTGTTTGGTTTCTAAAATCATAAAACAATCCAAGCCAGCACAGAGCAAGATAGTTTTTTCTGTTCTAAAATTCTACACTTCTTAGGCATAAATAGAAGAGAAAGGAGAATATAGGTAATTAAAAAGTTAATGTAATTTGTGGGAAAATTAAAGAAAAAAATCAGTAGTGCTGGGATTTGAACCCAAGGCTTTCTTTGAAAGCACTGTATTACTTGAGCCATATTCCCACCCCACCCCCAAAATTAGTATATTTAACAAACAATATTGTGAGAATGGGAACAGTCGAACTATGTGCAAATAATGCTTTTGCTGAAAATCTGTTGTACTATACGGCTTAGGTGTAAACCCTCATTTTGTGAAGTCATAAGGTATGCTTCAAAATCTACTCTTCACACATAAAGATTAAAGGAGAGCAATCTTATCCCACGAGGGATGTTGCAGTGAAATTCCTGAAAATAGCTTGTTTGCTAATTTTATAACAATTTATTCATTGAGCACATATTTATTGATTGCTTATTCTGTGCCTTTTAGCTAAATCCATAGCAACAATATGAAATCATTACTGGAATACTTCCTAGTCTATAGTAGAGCTTAAGAAGAAATTTTTCCTGAGTGCATAGCCTAAAATAGGACTAATCATTGAAACATAATTGTTTCCTTTTTAAAAATATATTTTTATTGTCAAGATACTGTACAGAGGGGTTACAGTTACATGAGTAAGGTTATGAGCACATTTCCTATCAAGCATTGTTACCCCCTCCTTTGTTTTTCCTCTACCATCCCTCCCCACCCTACCTCCCCAACTCTTCCCTCCCTCCACCCTGAAGTTGTAAAGTTCATTTTCAACTTAATGTCTTGTACATCTCATTGTTACAGTGGGTCAACCTGTATCCTTGTTTCAGCATTTTGGTATTTCCCTTCCCCTCCCCAAATTAGAGAAATATATATACAAGATGCAAGGCACCTGAATCAAATGCAGTGAAAACAGGAGTTATACCTTGAGGGAAGAACTTACAAAAGAAACCAAAAAAATCACATAGTACATTATTAGTACATTATAAAAAACAGCAAGAAAGAAAAACCTCTGTGTTCCTATCTTGGTGTTCATTTTGCTTAGCGTCATCTTTTGTTTGTTTTTTTGGGTCCGGTCATGGGGCCTGAACTCTGGGCCTGGGTGCTGTCCCTCAGCTCTTCAGCTCAAGGCTAGCGCTCTACCACTTGAGCCACAATGCCACTTCCAGCTTTTTTTTCTGCTTATGTGGTGTTGAGGAATCGAACCCAGGGCCTCATGCATGCAAGGCAAGCACTACCACTGAGCCACCTTTCCAGCCCCCCAGCTTAGCATCATCTTATATGGTCATACGTACATAGCTTTTGACCTCTTCTGCTATCCTAGACATATACTAGTTATTGCAAATAAGGGAGACCATGGGACCTATGTTTCTTTGGGCCTGGCTTACTTCACTTAATACAATGCATAATTGTTTCTTTAACTTTTTTTTAATGCTGAGATTGAACCTAGAGCTTCATGCATGCTAAACAAATAGTTTATCACTAAGATAGCCAGACCACCTGCAATATTTAAAAAATATTGTCTCTGCTTGTGGAGACATTTTTACTTGTAAAATAATTGATTATTTTTTTCTCTGCCTTGCAGATTATTGAACAACTCAACATCAAATCAATGTCTTGATATATATGAGTCCTCATTTCAAAATCACACTTAGGCTCCTTTTATCATTTAAATCACACTGATGTATTTTTTTGAGATTTAAAATATCCAAAATGGAATAACTGAAGCAATAAATGTGAGCTTTCAGCTTTAGTAAATTATTTTAGTTACATAAAGGTACATGCCAGCAGACACATTTTTCTATCTGTGGTAGAACAATCAAATAAGTATGTTTTATTTAAGAACAATATTGTCAATATTCACATCTATAAGTTTAAATATAACTATTTAAATAGATTTACCTAAATATTATAAATATAAATATTTTAAAATATAATGTTATATAGTATAATACAACATAAACATTATATATTAAATATGTGTTACATAATATAATATATAACATAAACATATTGCATATATCGTATATGTGTTATAAATATACATAATTTTATAATATATTACATATTATAATATAATATAATCATGTAAATACTTAAAGTTGTGTATATTTATGTTTGTATATTTATGTTTAAATGTAGATTTAAATTTAAATGTTATCTATATGTGTATATAAATATGGATATGTCTGTCTATATAATGTATATTATATATTCATTTGTACAAACAAATATGGGTATTCCTACATACATAAATATATAAAATTTATGTATAGAAACATAGCTAAGCATATGTCTCCTGTGAACTATTATGGTCAGGTTAAAATTTTATTAACACTTTATATGCAATTAATATAATATGGGTAATGATTTCTAATGTAAAGTCAGTGCCTAGAAAAAGACCTTTCTCTTTGCAGTTCACTGACAACTTTCTCCATTTTGTCTAGAGTATTCTCTTTTGGTGGTTTCAGATATTACTAGATTTCCTGAAAAGAAATTTTGGTCTTCTGATTGCTCTCACCCTCTTTGATATTGCACATTTAGGTCAATTTTGTACATATAGTGATTTTTTCATATGTACAAATGCACTAATATTAACACCTCATTGGAATGCTTGCTCCTGCTTTATTGATAGAATTGCATACACACCCACAAAATGGACATCTCTTGCCTTAAGAGCCATTATTTGACCTAACAGGTAGAAAAGAATTCATAGTTACTGAACACCTTCTATATACGCATATAAAGTTCTAATCTAGGCCCCTGTACCAAGGACACTGGCTGCCTAGGATCCGTGAGGCCATATCATTCACATTCACAGAGTTAAGCAGCGTTATATTCAACTTGTACACAGCAGGCTTTCCCCAAGTCTAGATTTAGTCATCTGTGAAATGTTATGCTTTCCCAAAAATGATGAATGAACCAAAGGACAACCCGCTCTTTGTAAAGAAGGGACCTCATTTAGGCTACTAGCATGAGATTCATTAAAAGCTTTTCTCCAAAGCAGTTTGACACCACTCAAGAATTCACAGTTTCTTTACCCTTTGGGCAATGATGTGGAAATGCAAAACAACTGGGAACTGAACCGAGCCAAACATTAAGAATTTTCAAGGTGAAGATTTTGGCCTAAATATTCTTCCTAGGAAATTAATTTGCATATACTATAGAGAGACACTATAGAAAGTTCTGAAACATTTTCTACTCAAAGGCCATATTCGTGTTCTACCATCCAGTTGAATTTTACATGTTTAAACAAATATTATTTAAATTTTACATGTTTAAACAAATATTATTTGAGTCAGACGATGATGGCTCATGCCTGGCTCACAGTTCAAAGGATCATGGGCAGGAAAGTCCAAAGAGACTTTTATCTCTACTTACAAAACCAGAAGTGGAGCTGTGGCTCAAAGTGTTAGAGCACTAGACTTGAGCAGAAAGTTCAGAGACAGCTCCCAGGCTCTGAGTTCAAGCCCTATGACCACCACTACCAACAACAAAGGAAGTATTTTTTTTATAATTTTTTCTCCTTTAATTTTATTTCTTTCATTTCTTCACTTTTTTTCCCCTGTGTATGTGGTACTGAGGAATCGAACCCAGGGCTTCATGCATGCTAGGCAAGCACTCTACCACTAAGCCACATTCCCAGCCCAAAGGAAGTATTTTTGATGATTATCTGATGTTAAAATCTAATATTATCTAATTATGAATTTGATTGTCTAGTTTTAAAGTAGATTACCTAAGATTTAAGTGTCAGATTGTGAAGTTATTTCATAGATAATAATTCCCCAATGAACCAGGAAATAACAACGGCAAAGTTCTTCATAGTATTCACTTTTTAAACTATCCTGTAGATAGATACATATCGTAGTCCCTCAATGACTTTGTGATGCATTAACTATTGTGCTAGTCAAGAAATCTGGCAACTTAATGAATAGAGTTGGAGTGATAAAGAGGCCACACTGAACATCAGCTTTGGCCTTGGTTTCAGTCTTTTCTTACATACCCCAAAGGCAAGTAGTTCTTTCAGTCCTATTCAGAAAGAGGAAGAAATAGCCAAGACCTCAGTGCATAGATGTATGCTCTAATATGACTAACAAAGGCCAGGTGCAAACACCTCCTAGAGGACAAGTATTCCAGATCTGTAACAACTATTATACATTATGTTATAACATTACCCATGATGATGCTCTCAGTCTCACTGAAGAGGCTAAATTCCTTCCTCCACCTCCACCCCTCCTTCACTTCCTATGGTAGATCACTGAGATCAGGGCAGCAGACTAGAGAAGAAAGGAAAATAGGCATCACACAGGAGACATCACAAAGTAGAAAAGCTTTAGGGAGACTGGTTCCACACATTATTTCTTTTTTTTTTTCTTCTCAAAAAAATTATCTTCAAGTATTTGTGCAAGGAATTTCCCTTTAACCTAGCAGTTTAGGAAGACAATATATCTTGATCAATGGCATCCCTTTCAACATTCCTATCCATCCCTCCCTCACCCATTTCTTCCCTCCCTCTTCTTAATTTTGTAGGATATGCATTGGATTCTTGTCTGCATTTTCTCCCTCTTCTTCTCTTCTTCCATCTACTCCTTTTCCTTTGACTCCACCCCACCCTTTTGAATACCCACTTCCTGATGCCTTATTTTTGATGAACTTTGACCTTGGCTTCCTAAGAAATTACACAATTTGAGTTCTTCATTGAATCTACCATAATTTAGTTAATACATGTGTATACACTTTCATACTACTAAATGTATTTACTTACAAGTTTATAAGCTAAATCTAGCTTCCACAACAAGGGGAAAACATTCATCTTTTGCCTCTTTGGGCCTGACTTAACAGTTTTTTTAGGGTCTTTCTACTTCTGCATAGATGATACAATATTCTTTGTAATGGATGAGTATAATTCAATTGTGTATACACACTCCCATTTTTTGATCCATTCATCCATTGAAGGGTATCTAGGCTGATTCCATACCTTGGCTATGGTGACTAGTACTGCAATGAACATGGTTATGCTGGTGGCTTTATTCTGGTTTGTAATCTTTTGGGTCAATCCCAGAAGTGGAATTGCTGGGTCATAAGATAGCTATGTTTTTGTTGTTGTTGTTGTTGTTTGAGGAAAACCTCCATACTGCTTTCCAGAGTGGTTAAACAAGCTCATACTCCCACCAATAGCCTCTCTGTTATGGTTCCCCTTTGGCTGCATACCCATCAGTCTCTGTTATTGTTTGTCTCCTTTATTAAAAGGTATTTTTAATAATCACAGTAAAGTAGAATCTAGGTAGAAACTGTTTCACATGGGATAGAGGCAAAAGCTGTTTGGTAGTGGGACAGGAACTTTCCTTTACCAAAGAGCAGTACTGGACCTTTAAGGTCCACTACCAGATGATAGAGCTATCAAAGCTTGACTAAAGGGGAGGGGCAAAATAAACCTCTAGGGGATAACGAAGCCTTGAAATTAATGGAGAGCTTGATTAGAAAATTTCATCAATCACAATACAGTTTATATATCTTTCCAGATTACAGAGCTTTCCAATCTGTACAAAAATCTTCATGATACATGTAAAGATCTAAGATGGTTGATTGTGTTGGTGTGTTGGTGTGTCTGTGTGTATGTGTGTGGGTATGACTGACCCTTATTTCAAAGGTTATTAACTGACCCTTAGATTATTATTGTTTTTATAATTTTAATTATTTTTAATATTGTTCACCAAAATCAGGTCTGAACTTATCATTGAAATAATTTTCTTATACATTCTAAAAGTTGTTATTTCTGTTATGAAAAAATCCCAAGTGTTTGTCTCAAGCAACCCAGAAATAGTTAATTTATTCATTTAAGTTTTTAATAAGAGGGGCTGGGAAGGTGGCTCAGTGGTAGAGTGCTTGCCTTGCATGCATGAGGCCCTGGGTTCGATTCCTCAGCACCACATAAGCAGAAA